>NC_046167.1:11997677-12097677 GCF_011064425.1 Rattus rattus | reverse complement strand
TGTTGTCCTTATAAGAACTGCCTTGGTCATGGTGTCTGTTCACAGCAGTATAAAACCCTAACCAAGACACTACCCCCTACCTCCCTTGGGACACCCAGGGATCAGAAATCCCACCCTATTCTCTTCTGCTCAGCTAGAGGATGAATCAGTTCTTTATTAACCCATCACAGGTGATGAGAAATTTTTTTTACACATCACAAAGACAGAAGATGCTTTAAATATCATGGCAACGCCAACTTTAGGACTACAACCAGATCTCTGGACATAGCAATCAACATCTGAATATACAGTACATAAAACCATCCATCCACAATGCCCAGACTCAGAAGTGTTCACTTGACATAAAGCACAAGGTGCCTTCCACCCATCCACTGCTCCTAGACCAGCAGGTGAGCATGATCCACACTAGATTGAGAGCAGCAGAGAAGCACCTGTTGCCTTGTGGAAAGTTCAGTTCTTGTGGAAAGTTCAGTTCTTGTAAGAAGCCTTTGCTTTGTGTCTCTCTACCCTTTCTTTTCCTTAGTTGGCCAGGATAGCCCCCAGGAAAATGTACTCTCTGTTTCTGAGATGTGAAAGCAGGCAGTGGGGATCTGGGTCCTTATGGGGTGTTATCCTTCTGTGGGCTGTCACCTCTTCTATTTCTAGCCATTTTCCCTGAATCTGCTGTAGGGACAGCAGAGGCAGGGGCCAGCTGGAAAAGAAAGAGAGGCCATTTTGTGGTGGTGGTGATGGTGCTGCTGCTGGTGCTGGTGATGATGGTTTTGTTGTTGTTGTTGGTGGTGGTGCTGGTGATGGGGGTGATGGTGGTGGTGGTGGTGGTAGGTGGTGGTGATGGTGGTGGTGGTAGGTGGTGGTGGTGGTAGTGGGTGGTGGTGGGATGGTGGTGGTGGTGGTGGTGGTAGGTGGTGGTGGTGGTAGTGGGTGGTGGTGGTGGTGGTGATGGTGGTGGTGGTGGTGGTGGTGGTAGTGGTGGTGGTGCTGGTGGTGGGGTGATGGTGATGGTGGTGGTGGTGGTGGTGGTGGTGGTGGTGGTGGGGTGGTGGTGATGGTGGTGGTGGTGGTGGTGGTGGTGGTGGTGGTAGTTCCCCTTGAAGGAAGTCCCTCCTCAGGAGCGGCTGGCTGACTCCCAGCCCTGTTGCTTTGATCCCCTTTTGTCTAACCACATCCTTACCTACTGTCTGTGGCCTTCCACATCACACTTTTCTAGTTCTCAGACACCTAAAGTCAGACCCAGAGGTCACTTGTGCTCAGGCACTTCTGGAATCTCTCCCTGGGAGTTGATTTGGGATCGTGCAAAAGTTTTGCTCTGTCTTCCCTGTCGTCTTGTGGGCTCTACAAATTAATCTTCGAGTGGAAATCTTTGCATTGGGGCATGCCAGTGGGTGGTTGATAATTGTTACCTCTTACTTTGAAGAAAAGAACTCATGGAGTTGGGTTAAAAATTCTGATTAAACATTTTTGTAATACAACCAAGTAAGTGTTTATTCAATGCCACTGTGGTCTTGGCCTTAGCCTCTTCTGTTCATCAGACTGAGACAGGTCAACTGCCAGACAGCCTCGAACCTCCTCTGAATATTTCCTATGAACTTGACCCTGTGAAGGACAAGAAGGACTTCCAAAGCTTTAGTGAGGAAGCTGTGATATTTTGCAAGCTATCTACTACCATGCAATAGCTTGCCTGGTGAATGTCCCTTAAGCCCATCCCTTACACGAACAGGAAGAAAAAAATCTGTGGATCTTGTGCTAATCAATGTTCTTCTGCAAAATGGTCAGAGGTTCATATGTTGCAGGCATGAAGGAACAATATTATCTACAGAGTTCATGCTTGAAAAAGTGTAAGTTACAAAAAAAATCACAAAAATTTCTTGAGACTGAGGTGAGAAGCTACAGAAATACTTTGCATCTATAGCACGAGTGTCTGGGTTTACTCTCTCAAAATGCACATTTAAAAAACTGGGCATGCAGGGTGGGGGATACCCAGGGAGCCCCAATCTGCTCAGAAGAGAAGGGGAGAGGGAATGGGAAAATGATTGTGGGAAAGGGCGACTGGGATGGAGGAGGCATTGAGTGGGATGTAAAGTGAATAAGTAAAAAATATAATAAAATAAAAGTAAAGGAATATGTGGAACACGCATGCACACGCACACACACACACACACACACACATACTTCTTAATGTTTTAACTAAGCTTCTAAATTTGTGCTAGGCTGCTCTCAGAGCTGTTGTTAGCAGAATAGGGTTCCATGCACAGCCTGTAGACCGCACATTAAGCTTATAGAAGCCTGGTCCCCAATGGGCACTATTGAGAGGTGGCAGAAACTTTAAGATATTGGACCTAGTGCAATGCCTCAGAACTTTAGATTATTGCCCTTGAAGGGGGCTGGGAAATCCTGGCTTCCTCTCTCTTTATAGTGCTAGTCATAGGGAGAGTTATTTAGCTCCACCATACACTTCCACCATGATGTGGTGTCTTGCTGAAAGTCCAAAGCTATAGACACAATTGGTCATGGACTAGAACATCAAGTCTGTGATCCAAGCCTCTTCTTGTTATAGTAACTGCATCCCAGCTAACGGTGAAATTGGGAGTCTGCTGCTAGGTGAAGTAACAAAACACTAAACATAGTCTAGCTCTATGACACTGTCTACAAACATGTTAGTATTGTAACCACACAAAATACGGAACCTAGCACCACCTCTAACCAGTGTGGTGTACTGTAGAAACCTGAGCTCTCAAATCCACTGTCGACTAACTGTCGACCTTACCTTCAATCCTGGTCTCGCCGGTACACTCAGTTATGGGAAAGTTTCCTTAAGTAAGTGGATCGCCTGCACCTGGGTCTAATAAGGTCCACAGGGATGGCCTTGGTTAATAATTTCTGGAAAACAAAGTAAGTAGGAACTAGGATTCACATGCTCAGACCTCAGGTTCCTCCAGGGCTGTGTGAAACCATGACCATATGTGGAACACACTCTTCCCTTTAAACCATCCAGACAGGAAACGGAGCAACAGAGCCTAGGCCCTAAAACTCTGGGTGACGATTCTCCAATAAAAGGGGTGTACATTGTCATTTAAAGAGTATTTTTTCTGTAAAACTGCCAAGTCACTTCCTCAAAATTTCTTCCTTTTTTCTAAAGATTGCTGACTTTGGGGTGAAGAAATCGCAAGTGATACTTGGTAACTCTTAGATCCCCAGGAGGGTGTCATGGGTTCTTTTGTAGTTTTTAATTGGAAGGGAGAGCAATTTCTTAAATGAGTCAAAACAAGTGGTGTTTTCTTAAATGAGTAAAAAATTGTCCACTACTGCCCATTTTGGAAAAAAATTTAGTCTGTGGCTTCTTCCACATTGCTAAGAGATTTACCACAAGATGGCGCCTGGCGTGTGGTAGTTAATGAAAGGGCCTTCCCTACTTTAGGTCCCTGTACTTGGAGTGGAGACACTTGGCAGAGCTGATGTTGTCTCCACGGAGACAAAAGTCTGAATCACTGTATGAGTTTTTAACGATGGAGACTCTCCTCTTATATCCTTTAAGTATGCCATGCCTTTCAGCTAAGTCTTTCCCATTATCAGCTGTGAAAGAGACACCTGGCTTGTGACTCTAGATTCTGAGAAATTCCTGCTTAACTTGATCTCTGAAGACACTGGATTTTTCTCCCCAGTTCCCAGTAGAGTACGTAGGAGGATCATGTGCTATGTCCTCTCTCTCTTTTGTGTTTTGTAGCTGTTGATTTAAGCCCCGGACCCCTGGTTTCCTTAATTCAAACGTGGGGAGATTGGCAGCATAACTAGGAAACTCAGTGGAGCTGTGATAACTCATTTGTGTAAGGAAGGCTGACTCTGAACTCCAGGGTAAGCCATGTTAACTACGCACATGCCAGCAAGCCTGATAGCCCATCACAAGATGTTCCTGGGTTAGCAGATGAATCAGAAATTAAATGGGTTCAGCAATCACATGGTTTTCATTTCTGGTACAGTAATCATTTTTTCTTTTTTTGGGGGGGGATAGAAGGTGGTTTTGAGACAGGGTTTCTCTGTATATCCCTGGCTGTCCTAGAATCTTCTTTGAAGACCACACTGGTCTCGAACTCACAGATATCCAACTACTTCTGCCTTCTCAGTGCTGGATTTAAAGGCCTGCACCACCAAGCCTAGACAACCATATTTTTCAATATTTGTTGTGAGAGTGGAATGAGACATATGTCCTTAAGGTGAACTAGATCTCTTCCTCTCTCATACCTCCCTGTTGCCACGTGGCAAGGTAAATATTTATAAGGTTGTACTGTCTCTCCGGATTCAGGACCGACATCATTGGGTATGAAACTATCTTTGTGGGGAAGTGAGTCTGCCCAGCTCTTATCAGCTTCTGTGGTTAGAACTCCCTGAATATGACACAATGCCTTGAGGGAAGGGAGGCCCGCAGTCCTTATCTTTATCTCTCAGCTGTCACCAGGGCATGCTGGTGGCCAAGGCCAATGAGTCACTTACAGGTGCCCTGGAAACAGGAGGTGGGGCTAGGAGTGTATGTTATGGGTATAAATCCTTAGAATTGTTCTTCTAAGGGATTGTGTTTGGAATTCATTAAGAGGTAGACCAGATAGCTCTATGGTTGCTGAGGGTCCCACTCAATAAGAAACACCAAAACAACACAGGGGTTGCAATGAGATAGTGTTGTATTTTTTTAGACCTTATTTAGTTGTTTATTTTGACTGCATGAATTCACTATGTAATCATGGATGACTTTTTCTTCCACCTCTACCTCCCAAGTTCTGCACCTAGCCTGGACCATCTAAGCAAACTGTTACAAGAGGTAAGCAGAAACACTTTTGATAAGTAGCTGCAAATGTTAGTAAGATACCCTTTCTATCCCCCACTCCATTCTACTCCCAAGATCATACTAGCACTACAACTCCCAAGTTTCCCAGCTGCAGAACTTGTTGGTTAAGAAGGGCAGACAGTGTGGGGCTGGTACTAAACCACTCGGGACAAGAAAGAAGGGGCTGGGTTTGATGCTTTCTACATAGTCACCTGTCCCTGAGCCAGGCTGTCATATGCAATCATCAAACAAATATGTAAGGAATGTGGACTAATGAAGTAAGCCAGTGAGAACATCATGGGTGCTCGCCCTGATAAGAGGAGGGCGAGTCTCTTTGGGCATAAGGTATCCATTGGCAAGGAGATCACCAGAATGCTCCTGGTTGAGGAACTCAGATTTTCATCTTGTCTTGCTTCCACAGGTACCCCAGAACAATATTAGTTATGTTTGTCCTGAATTGGCAAGAATTGTTTGATCTTAAATATTCTTCCTGTTTGGTTCTGAAAAGCATAATTTTACTTATTCTGGTCTCATGTCCTAAGTTTTGCCTCTGAAGAATAGCACACGCTGAAGATCTTTGACATCGGCCATTTTCTCTTCCTTGTTAGTAGGAAACCCCTAGGGGACGGCTAGAGATGGATCATTTGACAAAGCACCAGGCTGGGGTCTGGAAATTGCTGGTGTCAATCACAGCGTGTGCCACTGCTACACGTAAGTGGATTTGAAACTGTGGAATAAGACGAGATGGACCAAAGGCCCTGCTAAATGGAGCTAAAAGTCTTCAGAGAGCTGTGAGTTTTTCCAGAAGAGCCTTCCTTGAAATATAAATGAGCCCAGCCAAACAAAAGTTCGGTCTTCTGGTTCTATAATTCTCTGCTTGCGCAGCCTAATGGCTTCCCCTTCTGGTTCACATTTGACCGACACTATTCCTTTGACCGTATTTCATTCCCTTTCTTCAATTCTTTTTTTTTTTTTTTTTTTTTTGCCAAAGTAATTTCTTGACTAACTTTTCACGGTGAGCACATGGGTAGGAAAACTAAGTTCCTTCTTTGCCCTTTCACATGCTATTGATCATTTGAGTGGGAAGAGAATCTGAATTCAAACTTACTTCCCATAAACATTTTGAACAAATTATTTTATTGTCTTGAAGCATAATTAAGTTTTAAAACTTTGTGTCTTTTTTTTTTTTTCCGGGCTATTTCCTTTGGCCATCTCCCCACCCCCTTCTACTTAAGCTGGGCATTTCCTCATAGCAGAGTGAGTAAACACTTTAATCAGCAGTGCTTCTGAGAGCTGCTGCCTCCAGAGAATAAAGGGGATTGGTAGTCAGGATAAAAAGCCAAGGTCTTCCATGCCAGGGGCCAGAAGTTGGACCTTTCTTTTATGGATTTTGTGATTCACCACCAAGAGCCCAAAAAATTAAGTTGCTCCTCTTGCATTTCTAATCAGAGGCCAGAAAGGCCATACTCTAGCACCTTAACAAAATTTGAGCTGACCTAGGAAGCACACCTTTCTGACACAGTAGCAGGAAATAGAACATCTCTTTGGCAAATTGTCAACGTCCAGGTCTAAGAACAACAGCCCTTCAACTTATGTTGAGCTATACCATAGAAGGCAACTAGAACACATGGTTGCCAGTAAGAGAAAGGGGCAACTTGATTTTCTTTGTGAGGGTGAGAGCCGATCATAACTCTCATAGCTGTCATGAGTGAAATTGTGAATTATCCCAAGGGAGAACTTGCTGGTAGTTGGGGCCAGCTTAGGGCTGGATGGACTGCCGTGGGAATCTCTGAGTTTTTCTTGTTAAGTTACTAATCAGTGGAGATATAAATCAAATCCCATAATATACAGGATGCCCAGAATTCATGGTCATGTGAGAATTGTTTATCATACTTAGAGAAATGATTAGAACACACTACATATTCAATACAAGCTGAATAAAATGATCATGGGCTTAATTATATCTTAGCTTTTGAGATGAATGCTGTCACTAGTTTTGTTTGCTATAACATTCATATTGTTCCACATAATAATTCACGACCCCCTGTAGATACTTACATTGATCAGTTAATAGAATATTCTTTCATAAAGCAGTAGCTGAGCTGGAAGTGGTGAGCCAACCACTTGTAGTACTTATTCTTACCATAAGTACTTGGCGTTGGGAGTTGGACATGATAGTGCATGCTTGTAATCCAACACCCGGGAGGCAGAGGCAGGAGGATTACCATAAGTTTGAGGCCAGCCTGGACTCCAATGGCCAGACCTGGTTTAAAACATGGAAATAAAACTAAACACTGGTGTTAGGTTTGTGATGGATCTCATCGGGAGAGAGCTTGTCTAACATGAGCAAAGCCTGGGGTTCCATTAACATGTTAAAAACAAAACAGAGCCACCTTGGTATCCTACAGATGAAATTAACACACACAGGGCACAGCACAATTGAACTCAGAGCCCCATATAATCATCTTGAGTAGGCATAGGCAGAGGGTTTTGAACTAATAGAAAACAGATTTCTGGGATGGGAGCTATGGCTTTTTTCCCTGATGAAGAAGGTGTATCAGAGTGTGGCCCATCTCCTCTGCCTTCATCTAGCTGCAGAAAGGAAGGAACGGACTCTGTAAGGAAGGGACAGTTGGTCATGCTCGTTAGTAAGGGGGAAACCTTGGCAAGATGGTCAATGCCAGGAAGTGATGTGTTCCACAGCCACAGTCAAGGTCAACAAAGGAAGAAGGGACCTGGCCTTAGTTTAGTCTCACTGTATTTTTCTTTCTCTTTCTCTTCCCCACCCCAACTTGAACAGAGACTTGCTATCAAGTTCATTTTTCCCTCTAATTCACCATGCAGTCCAAACTGACCTCAAAGTCACAGCAGTCCTCCTGCCTCAGCCTCTTGAATAATGGGATTACAGATATGAACTACCAACAGGCCAATTCTCTTCAGTATTAAGAATTTATACCTGATGATTTGATACAAGGAAACTTCCTTCTCTACAAATATACAAGTTATAGGAAGCCACAAAACAAACAAACAAACAAACAAACAAACCTATAGTCATTTCACATCAACTCAACTTTATTGTCTTGATACTTTTAGGGCTTTCTGTGGTCACACTTATTATTTATTAGGTCACATAATTTATTAGAGAGGCAAGGGAGATAATTGTATTTTTCTTGTTGACTATATTATAGACATTTTATTAAGAATTCTCCCAACCGTTGTTTCATATTTTAGTTTCTCACAGCTAAATTCTATTTCTTTAGGTGGATCGACGGCTTATGTCCAGGATGCCAGCGACCCTGGGGTCAATCCTAGGACAAAAGCCAATGATTTGAAATTTATATTGGTGTTTGGTGTGGTGTGTGATGACACACGCTTACTGTCTTGTAATAAAACTCTCTCTTGGTCCTGCCCACCCCACCCCAACTCAGTTATTGTCCTTAGTCTCCTCCTCCTAGATCACATCCTGACTTGCTCCATTTGGAAGTCCATCTCAGTCACGAGCACATAACTCTTAGCCTTTCAGCTCACCCCATGCCCTTCCATCCAGTGGACATTTCTTAGAGCACATCTTGCTTTTTAAACCAGCATAGGCTGTTTAAAACAGTGGTTTTCACCGTGGTGTCTTTTGAGGTGGTGTGCATTTTGCTCATTCTGACTGCTCCTGTTGCTCTCTCTGTCCCACCCCAAGCCTTGTCTGTTTCCCTTCCCCTTCCCAAATAATCTTCCCACTTCCATGGCTTTGTCTTTTTAAATCTAGACTGAGAGAAACCACAAGAAATGTGTTTTTCCAAGTCTGCCTCAATTGGCTTAACACGGGGGTCTCTAATCCCATTCCTTTCCCTGCACGTGACAGAATTCCGTTGTTCTTTTTATCATTCGTTTATTTTTTATTGTGCACGCATATGCACGAGTGTGTACTCATGTCCTTGGGAAGGTCATCTGGTGTCTTCTCTGTCACTCTCATCTAGACTAGCTAGCTAGTGAGTTCCAAGGATCTGCCCATCTCTGTTCTCTAGAACTTGGGTTCCAGGTGCAAGCTACCATGCTCATGGGTACTGGGATCTCAAATCATTTATATATATATATATATATATATATATATATATATATATATGATATCACATATATATACAGCACCACACATTCTTTATCCATCCGTCTATTGATGTGTAAGTCCCTAGGCTGATTCCATAGCTTGGCTATTGTGAATGAACAGTTAGACAGTAAAGGTGGGTGTGCGGGCATTGCTATTGTCCCCCACCTTTGAGCCGTTTGGGTATCTGTAACCAGGAGTGTCATAGCTGGACCATATGGTAGTTTTCACTTCAAGGAACTGTCATACTAATTTCCCTAGTGGTGGGGTTCATTTACATTTCCCACCAATAACTATCAAGGATCCTTTAGAACTCAGCTTATGCAAATAAGATGCCTTATGCAAATGAGATGAGTCCCCACTATCCAGTAGACCGTGTAGAGAGCAGTCGCTGCCCAAAGAGGAGCCGTGTCACAGAACACACGGAATTGGGGATCAGCTAGTCTGTTTTAGGGGTTGGTTTAATCGCTGACCTTAAGCCCAGGACTGAAGAAAAAAAGTCATGGCAAACCTCTTCACTCAATACTTAGCAGACAGAGGTGTTACTCATGCACTAAGTCATGTAGGAGTTAGGTGTACCCTCTGATGAATTTTGACATCTGTACGCTCTACCTCCTCAAGATAAACATCTTTCCGTTAACTCAGGAAGGTCCTACATACTCCGATCCAGCTGGTTTCTCAGGAGAGGGGCAAGGAGTATTCTAGTTTCTATCATTTAGTGTTCTTTTGGCTGTATTAAATTTCATACAGGTAGGCTAATTTAGCATTTAGTTTCTATGTCTGAAATCTTTTCTTCAACCATAATACTTTTGAGATTCATGAATTTTGTTCTATGTATTAGTAATTTGATCCTAGTAAAGGTTAGTATTTTTTATTGTTAAGTAGTATTCCATTATATTAATGCACCAACATGTTTTAAGTCATTTGTTAGTATACATATATGTATGTGTATGCATATATGATATATGTATGCATATGATGTATATGTATGTTATGTATATGTATATGATATATATGTATGTGTATGTGAGTGTGTATATCTTTCAAATTTCTGAACTATTCAGAACAAACCTAGTATAAACAATGCTGGCCAGTACGTGCACTTTTTTTCCTCCAATAGCTTGACACAACCTGGAGTCACCTTGAAGAAGGAATCTTAGTTGGGGAATCACCTCCAGCAGATTGGCCCATGGGTAAGCATGTGGGGTATTATAGTCCCTCTAACAATAGTAAGCTTTATTTGTTACTGTTTCTTGTTAACACCTACTAGTGTTAGTCTTTTTAGACACAGCTTTTAGTGGGTGGGGAGTAGTGTGCAACTCTGTTTTTTATTTGCATTTACCCGTGGACTGATGAGTCTGCCCACCCTCCCATACACTGTTTGCCTATTCTAACTTCTGCAAAACGGCCACTAGAGTCTTCTGCTTATTTGAAAAGTGGGCTGTCATTTCGTTTTTTGATTTAGAAAAGACCTTTTTATATTCTGAATCTAGAGCCACTGCCAGATGTGCATAGTTCTCCCGGACCGTGGCTTCTGCTTTTCCTTTTCTTGATGATACCATTGGATCAAACAGATTTCACCTTTGACTACATTGGACTTACCCATCTTTTCTCAGAGGATTCTTCCTATCCATTTCTTGGCCGAGAGATTGTTGCAGATCTCACGACACAGGGGTGCCCCAGCTGCTTTCTCTTAGAGATGTTTGACTTCAGTTTTGATATAGGGAGCCTAAGAGCCATCTTAAATACTTCTTATGTAGTGGCCCACATGCTTGCCCACAGGCTAACCTGATGGCAGGGATTGCCCATTGGAGACTCCTCTTCCCGGTGACTCCAACTTATTGTTACCAAAGGATTAAAAAGGAGTGGATGCCGTCCAGCCTTGTTTATAGCAGACCTCACCTTTTGTCTATGTGGATGGTTAGTACTTCCAGAGTAGTTGTCAGAATGAATTTCCCCCACGGAAACCCCTGGGAGTTGGTTTTGAAAGCCAAGCGATGAATTGTATATGATCTATTTGCACGTACACACGTTGACAAATATATGTGCTTTGTATTCTGTGCGTGTTGGTTTATTTACTGATCTTTCCCCCAACACCACGCTCTCTTATAATTTAGTATCTCCTAATACTGGGTGGTATAAAAGTCCCAGCTTGCTTTTTTTTTTTCAAACCCAGATCATTTTGGATAAGATGTTTTATACTTTAGGACAAGTCTAGTAATTTTTGCAAAAATTGTTTGGAAGAATTTTCATGGAGCTAATATTGAATTTACAGACAGATTGGGGAAAGCTGAGGATACCTTAACGAACCGAGTTTTCTGACTCATATGAACACTAGCCACATGTTTGAGTATTTAATTTTTCTCAATGGTATTTTACACTCTGTGTGTGTTCATCTGTGTGCATGTGCACCCACGTACATGTGGATGTGGTGGTCAGAGGTCAAAGTGCAGTATTGTTACTTAGAAGACGGCCATCTTGTTTTATAAGGTAAGATTTCTTTTTCTTTTTAAATGATCACTTACTCTTATCTATATGTGTGTGTGTGTGTGTGTGTGTGTGTGTGTGCGTGTGTGTGCGTGTGTGTGTGCGCTTGGTTGTCTGTATGTGTACCACATGTGTGCAGTACCCCTGGAAGCCAGAAGAGGGTGTCAGATCTCCTGGAACTGGAGTTATAGGTGGTTGTGAGTCACCCTGTGGATGCTGGGATCTTATGAGAGGAGCAGTTGTAAATGCCGAGCCATTTTTTCACTCCACAAACACGCTTTCTCAGCGGGACCTAGGGCTTGCAGATTGGACTAGGCTGACTGGTGAGTAGGTCCCAGGCACCCTCCCGTGTCCACCTCCTGGTCTTGGGATTAGAAGTGCACACCGCTAAACCTGGCTTTTTGTGGGGGTGCTGGGACTTGACCACAGGTCCTTGAGCTTGCATGGCAGGTTCTTTACTGATTGAACTGTCTCCCCGAGTCTCTTGCTCCTTTTTGACAGACGTAGCAACAGGCCAATGGAATCCAGACAACTCCTCAGGTGACCCTAGGCTGCGTCAAGTTGTGGGGAAGAGAATTGAGGCACGATACACAAGGTCTGGGACCACAGCCGTTTTCTCCAGGGGATTCACTGCAAGTTGAGCCTCTCATTTGTCTCCTTGGGTTAGGAGCGGCTTAGTCGCATTGCTACCACCGTGCTGGTTCCTGTGTACGAGTGTCCAGTCCACATTTCCAACTAGAGACATAAGTTTGTCCCCTTTACCACTGCCTGGGTTCCCAAGGTGATCTCCAAGTGCCCATCCAGTTCAGGAAGGTCTTGGTGAGCAGTCTTGAGAGTGATCTAGAAAGCTTAGCTGCCGTCTTGGAACACCCAGTCTGTGACATGTCGGGGCCACGTCACGGTCTCGTTCCAGGTAGAAATAGATTACTTTGCTAGCTGGAGGGAGGGCGGGGTGGTTTTCCTCAGGGTGGTTTCTGTGAAGCAATGGAAAACACTTGTGGATGAAATGAAGCAGGAAAGCGAGTTGATGGTTGGGGTGAAAGAAAGACTTTGTTTTCTATGGTTTAAAACCACAAAGGATTGGTAAAACAGGACACGGGGGCTTGTCTGGGAGATGGAGAACACAGTTTATTTATGTGTTTGTTGGTTTCCCAGCTATTAGCCACCCTCAGAATCTCGCTGAGGAACTTGGTTGCCTGGTGGAACATTGCTTTCATTATGTGGTGGCTGGTCCAGGCCTGCACTCCTGCCCTGTGAATGCTCCTCTCCTCTCCCCTTCAGGCAGGGGAGTCTCTGGCTTTCACAGACTTTTTACAGACCTTCCTTAATTTGGAATGATCTCACTTTTCTAATCTCATCTCTGGATTTTTCTTTTTCTTTATGTTGCTGAGGATGAAACCCAGGGCCTTACTCACCCAGCTCTCCACCCCTGGGCCAATCCTCCAGCCTCCATCTTTGAACTCTTAGCAATACAGCCTGGCTTCTGGAACATTCCATCCTCACCTGTCCCAGCACATCCTACCCCATGGCTCGGCACTGGGTCTCTCTGCTTCCCTAAACTGCCTTCTTAGCATGGTGCCTCTAATGCCTTGTGAACCACCCTTCATGTGACATCATGCTAGACTCGCTTTCCTTAGCTCTCCCGGATGAAGGCTCTACAATCAGTGTACTGACTGAATGTATAATCTTGGCGGGGGACTGCAGCTGACCTAGCATACCTAAGACCCTGGGTTCGATCCCCAGAACTGCAATAATGAGTGAATAAACAAATAAATGAGTAAACAGCGTCTGGCCTTGGTTACTGATTATCCTACCCCGTGTAGATAGTCAACTCCATAAGAGCAGGCAGGTTGTGGCCACCCTTCTTGGATTTCCCAAGATGCTGGCAAAGGTCTGGTTACTGGTCCTCACTGAACATCAGGAAATGTTCTCTTCTCTCTGAAATGGCTCCAATACCCACCAGTACCTGTTCCAGTCACCCTAAAGTGTGCCCTGAGGGAAGGCGTTACCACAGAAAGAATGCTTGCTTTTCTAGTTGAGGAGAGATAAATCCAGCATCATAGAGCAGTTGTAATGATGGCAATTATGATATTACTCCAATGATTGACTGAGATGGGGACAGAACTGGAGGCCAAAATAATTGGAAGGGAACAATAGAGATTTCAAAAGCCATTGAAAGAACTAAGCTTCGGTGTACAAACCTGTAATCCAAGCACTTGGGAAACTGAGAGAGGGAAGACTGGAAGTTCGAGTCTAGCCAGGGCTACTAGTGAGTTCAAGGTTAGCCTGGGCTACATAAAGGGGATTCTATCATAAACTAAAAGTCCTTTAGAAAAAGGAAGGGAAAATGAGGAATTGCTTAATGGGTATAGAGCTTCTGTTTTATAAACATTCTGGGGACCAGCTATACAACAATGTGTGTATTTAATGATATTGAACTGCGTTTAAAATGGTTAATATAGTAACTTTTATGTTATCACATCTCAAAAATCACAGCTGGAGAGGTGCTTCACTGGGCAAGCATAAGCACCCATGGTTAAAACACAAAAAACAAACAAACAAACAAACAAACAAACAAACAAACCAGGCAGAGTAGGGGATGCATGTGGTCCCGGTGATGGGAAAGTGTGAACAGGAGGATCCTCCTCGGGCTGGCCGGCTGGCTAATGTAGCTGAATCGGTGATCTGAAGGATCCGTAGAGACCCTGCCTCAAAAACAAGACAGAGAGCAGCTGAGGGAAGCACTCATTGCTGACCTCTGGCTGCCACCTGTGCATGCTCATGTAACCATACAAAACACGCATACACATAGAAGTTTAAAAGTCACAATAACTTGGGAAAACCTCAGGTGCAGATGATGCCTGTGCAGTGGAAGGGTCTGGAGACCCGGGGGCCCAGGATTAGGTGGCCTAGGCAGGCAGTAGTCTTGGCAGTGGCTGTGGCTGAAGCCACAGGACTCATGGAGGTAAAACAAAAGATAAGGAAGGGATTCCTGGAGCCAAGCTGGGATACATGATCAAGAACATGAAGATTAAGTCACTGGAGGAGGTCTACTTATGCTCACCCCCACACACATTCACTTACATTTACACACACACACACACACACACACACACACACACACACACACACACGTTAGTCAGGTAACGGAAGTTCCTACATCTAGCATGGAATGAAAGAACCTGGAATAAGGGGGAATTTCTCAGGGAGAAGGAGAAGGTGCCAGTCAGAAGAGGAACTCACCTCTAGGAAAACAATTCTAAAGTTCTAATAATTTGTCAGATCACCTTACAAGGCTGAAGCCCTGACAAGAATGGGTCAGTGGTGGGGAAGGGATCACAAGTTGACCAGGTTGCTTACATGTGCCAGTCCTTGGTTTCCTATTTTAACCTTAATCTCACTTCACGACCATGAAGCGAGGGATCCCACAGGGGATTCTTTGGGTCCTTTTGTTACATTGACTTAATCTCTTTTTCTTCCATACTCCACGTCATGTGGTTCTTTAACTGACTTATTGAGGACAGGTAGCCGGACTTGACTTAGGTCATAGCTTGTGACCCTCAACTTCAGTAACACTCTCTTTCTCTCACCGTTCTGTTCCCTAGAAGAGTCTAGAAGACTAGAAGACACAGGTGCGCTGACATTCCCTTTTCAGGAGAATGAAGGCCCCCTGCTGCTCTCCACAGTGGCTTTGGGCTTCTCAAGCTGCCAACAGCCACATCACTGCAGTCAGGCCCAAGGTTAGCCGGCGAGAATTAATTCATTGATTAATATGCTGGGGCAGAGCCAGGCCTTTGCTTATGCTGAACTGTGCTTTGGACCCAGAAGTTCCGCCAAAAAGGGAGAAAAAAAAAATCTTAAGATGATACATCTGATATGAGATTGATGTCATTAACTGGAAACCCGGAATGCCTTCTTCCATTCGTTGACGTTGTTGGCAACTGTGAGTGTGGGCTCTTGCTTTCACTCAGCACTGCAAACATGGCCTGTTTGGTGAGATCTGACCATAGGGAGTGATAGAGTTATAACAGCCCACATACCATATCACGTTGGGGTTGCAAGCCATTCTCAGTCTTTTCACTTGGTCTTGACCAGAACCATTTGGGGTTGGTCCTAACCTCTGTGAAATCTAGACAGGAAAAACACACTTGCCCAGGAATTCAGTTAGTGTTGCTCTTCAGTTTCAGAAGCAGCCGTGTAGCACAGATTTGCATTCAGTCTTTTCAACTGCCCAGGACAAGAGTTGGAATGATGGTTATGAGTACTCTGGCAAGGAATTAGCAATACCAAGAAAGGTGGTGTTGTAGAAGAGGCCCACATGGAGAACCATGTGAGTTCTGATTTATTTTTCTTCCTCCTTTTCCTGTCCCCGACCCCCTCAGTTTCTTGTGGTATTGAGGATGGGTCTTGGGTGTCCTAGGCAAGGGCTATACCACTGAGCTGCATCCCCAGGGCCAAATGGGTTATCATTTGATGGAACCTCTAACTCATGTGCTGTACTATCCTCAGGGACTCTACAAGGCCACACAGGGTACTGAACACAGTACATGTCTAATTGTAATTGCTATGTTAAGGGCTGTGGGATCGCCTTGGAAGTTCCGTTAAGCATGTAGTGATATGGCCCCTTCAGTCAAGTCAAATCCCATCTGATGGCAGCTTGGTGTTGAAAGGGTGTGTAGTAACTGTAATAAAACACTGGACTTAGTTTAAAAAAGGGAAGGTTTACTTTTTGGTTATAGTGTTAGAAGTATCAGTTCATGGTTGGCTGGCCTTACTACTCTTGGGCCTGTGGTGAGGTAGTCCAGCATGGTGGAAATGCAGGAAACAGGAAAGTCCTCCTCACAGCTGAGAGAGAAGAGAGAAGAGAGAAGAGAGAAGAGAGAAGAGAGAAGAGAGAAGAGAGAAGAGAGAAGAGAGAAGAGAGAAGAGCTCTAAGTCCTCTGAGAGCATGGTGTCCAGTGAGGAAAGTTCCTTCTAAAAGGTAGCACTTGAATCACCAACTTGGAGACTGAGCCTCTAATATATATTCCCCTGGGGAACACTTCAGATCCAATTTACAGCAGACGATCTCCTGGGATTTTTGGTGGAAAGAATTCTGGTATAGGGCTGGAATCTATGAACAAGGGCTTCCAGGAAGTAGCTCTACTTTACGCTGTGGGCTGAGAAGTGGACTTCCATGACAAGGGGCAGACATGACTAGTCTCCAAGGACCTTCAGCCTCTTCTACTTTTGATCTGGTCTCTCTTTCCTCAATCCTGCCTTCATTGGAAGGACAAAGATAGATTTCCTCCCATGATACCATCCGTATGACAGTAACCCATGATTATGCGACATAAGGAATGCCCGTATACCTGTTTACTCATTTAAAATATCTTTATTGCATTTTATTTGCGTGTGTATGTGTATGTGTGTATGTGTATGCGTGTGTGCACATGCACTTGCCACAAGCATGCATATAAAAGTCAGAAAACAATTTGTGAAAGTCTCCTTCTACCATGAAGGTCCTAAGGATCTAACTCAGGACGTTAAGCTTGGTGGCAAATGTCTTTAGGCACAGGGCCAACTCATCAGCCCCACGTGCCCATTCACAACACCTCTGTAATGCATCCATTAGCATGACGCATACCAAGTGCCTTTCAGCCTCTTCCCGTCTTATCTTCTGCTCTGATCTCTCCCAAGTTTCTGGGTGTGCATTATATATGGTTACATTGAGATTCCCCCAATACCATGCTTCCTCAAATGGCTGTTGTCTCCTGTCTAGAAGGTTGCTATCCTAAACTTCAATTGAAGAGTTCTCACTGATGGTTTTAGAGGTGAGTACTTGTTGGTTTTTATGTCCATAGAAACGGGCATACACTAACAGACTCTACTCAAACTTCATTCCATTATAGTCCCAGTGTTGTCTCCACTCCTAGTCAAAGGCACTGTTTCTATCAACATCCTGACATATATCCTTTACAGTAGATGATCAATAATATTAGTGGGAAGGGATTGATAACACATACCTTAGAGCTTGAAATGAAATCTCCATTTGGAGAAAGCTTAAGAGAGGCCTCCTAAAGGATATATTGAAATGTATTTCCCAAGCTTCCAAGCAAGAAATTTATCTTACATGTAAAGAAAGACATGCTACATGCTTTTTGAGGGAAGATGTGTTCTTTTAATCTCATATATAGAATATTCCCAGGATAACAGACTTAATGATGGATAAGACCACAACTGTGGGCACCAGGAAGTCGAAATTGCTGAGGACCACCACACTAGCTACAACCACTATCTACCAGTGCCTTCTTCAAGACATTTCTCTCCTGAAGAGAGACAGTATAGATCTCCCCGTTGAAGGGCCTGCTCTGTAGAATCTTTACTTGGGGTGTTTCAGGCTTCATTTAAGTGGCATTGGATCTCCAGAGAGGGATTCGCTGAGTAGAAACACCAGGGGAACACTCGAAGCTGTTTAGAGGCAGAAATGGAACCAGACCCTTGCAATTTTAAGATGTTCTGTTAAAGAAAACCAGGTCAAGAAGAGTTATCTACAACATCTTTCAGATCCATGGTTCACTTTAAGATGGGGAGAAGAGAATGTATCCTAGTATTGTTGGGTTCAGCTAGGCAGTATTCCCTGTAAGACTCAGGTGCTGAAGGGATGGTTATAAAACGGTGGATCCAGTCATCAGGAGGTGGTTGGTTCGTGAGAGTTCTGCCTCATCAATGGGTTAACCCTTTGACAGAGTCTTCATCCTATTGTATCATTGGGATACGGTGGGAACTTTTGGAAGTGGGGCCTACTTGAAGGAAGTAGTTGTCTTGTCCTTGGAGGCCACGTCTTATCCCAAGTTCTTCCCCGTTTCTCCCATTTCCTGGATTCTGTGAGGTGAATGACCCTGTTCCTCCAATTTCTTCTGCCATGATTAACCATAATCCAGAACACAATGATCCAAGAGTCCATGGAATGAAAAGAGTCTTTCCTTTTAAATCATGTCTTGTACTTGTTACAGTGATGGCCTGTGTGATGTTTGTATATGCTTGGCCTAGGGAGACAACCCAATTAAATGTTGTCCTTATAGGAGTTGCCTTGGTCACGGTGTCTGTTCCCAGCAGTAAAACTAAGACTATATGGTTTGAGTATAAAAGGGCATGAGGAAGTAAAATGGACATGAATCCTGTGTTCATGGATATTAAATTAAATTAAGGGAGTGGTAACCTTGGGGCAACATTCAACCCAGCTAAATTTAGGTCCAGGCATGGTAGTATGAGCCTTTAATCCCAGGAGGCAAAGACAAGCAGTTTGAGTTCAAGGCCAGCCTAGGACAGAACAGTTTCTCGGTGAAGAAAAGCTTAAGTCCAGGCATGGTGGTACATGCCTTTAATGCCGGCATTCAGGAGACAGAGCCATGCAAATCTCTTTACTTCAAGGCCAAACCACAGAACAAGTTCCAGGAAAGCCAAGCTTAGGCAGTGAAGGATTTGGAAAACAAAACTAGTGACCATGTCATAGAACAAGGGGTTCATGTTCCAGTTCCTGCAAGCAGCAGAACTCAGCAGCTTTGGCCATTTTGCTCTGCCTTTAGAGTCAAGAGGAGAAGGAGACGACTGGGACAATTGATGCTGGTTAGATGGAGCTAAGAAATTGGTGGTGACTAAGAACAGACCAGCATCACTGAGGTGAAATCTTCTGGGAAGTGTTTTCTGAGAGCACAAAGGAGCTGTGTTCAGAGATAACCAAGGTTGTACCTCGTGCTGCAGCTGTACTTGGTAAGGTGTAAGAGTTACCCAGGTGGTACTGGTTTTGAAGGTATGAAGGGACCATGGGCAGTAGCTGAGGTTTGGCACTATGAGAGGCCATGGAAGGCCACTGGTGAAGGTGTAGCCTCAGTTGCCGTTGATGACCCAGGACTGAAGGGGTCATATAAAGGAGTTGAGGTTTGGCACCACGAAGAGAGCCTATGAGAGGCTATTGGTGAAGCCTGGTTGCATCAGAAGACCCCAGTGTATTGGAGATGCCAGTACCATGGGGTGATCACCAAGAACAGCAGCAGCAGTGGCTGAGCTTAGAGTGCTACAGAAGACAGAGCTGGAGAAGTGATGCCAGCCCTTTGGAAAAGCCCAGAAGATCATGTGTGGACCCCAGACATTGGATCAAGAAGTTGAAGTTGCCTTGAAGACCCCAAGATATTAAAGATGCCAGAGCCATGGAATATGTGCTGAGGAAAGATGCTAATGGGAAATGGAACCAGCAGGAGACACAAGTTTGTTGCAGTCAACAAAGATAAAGGAGTTGGAGATCTGAAGACCTCTTTGACATCAGACATGGAGGCGCAGAATTTGGAGTTTGCCCAGCTGGTTTCCTGACTTGCTTTGGGGATTACAGTTAAGTGATTAGATGAATCTCAGAAGAGACTTTGAACTTTGGCCTTTTAACATGGTTAAGACTGATAAAGACTATGGGGACTTTGGAATTCGGAATAAATGTAATTTTTTATTATACTATAGCTAGGTATGGCCCCCATAGACTCAGGTATCTGAATAAGCCTATAGGTGCCAGGGAGTGGAATGTGATGGTTTTTCTATGCTCAGCTCAGGGAGTGGCACTTTTAGAAGGTGTGGCCCTCTTGGAGTAGGTGTGGCCTTGGAGTACGTGTGTCACTGTGGGCATGGGCTTTAAAATTCTCATCTTAGCTGCCTGGAAGCCAGTATTCTCCTAGCAGCTTTCATGAAGATGTAGAACTTTCATCTTCTCCTGCATCACGCCTGCCTGGATGCTGCCATGCTTCTGCCATGATGATAATGGATTGGACCTCTGAACCTATAAGCCAGCCCCAATTAAATGTTGTTCCTATAAGAGTTGCCTTGGTCATGGTGTCTGTTCACAGCAGTAAAACACTAAGTCACCATGATTTAATACAGTTGCTCTAGGAACATCCCCTCATTGTTATTGCTTCCTATCGCGAAGAAAGCTGGTAGAATTTACCAGTTGATCCAAGCCACAGGGTCATTTCTCCACTGATAAATCTTTATACTGGGATGGTCCTCAATACATGTTGAGTCAGTAAGTGGATTGAATGCTAGCAACCAAACAAAATACCCAGTGGATTCATTTGTATAAATTGCTTTAAGGACCAAATCAATTAAAATTTTGAGGCAAATAATCTTATTGTTTGTTTTATTTCTGAGGCTAATCCAAGGACGGTTTAATCAAGGCTGGCGCTATTTTATTGTATTCATTAGAATAGTTTCAGAATCCGAGTATAGAAGGTAGGTCCCTGAGGGCAAGGATTAAAATTTAGTTTTTCATTCCCCTTAGTCAAACACTGGCGGTTGATTCTAGGAGGCAATGTGGCAAATTCAAGATGATTAATTTTTTAAATGCAAATTATTATACAAAACATTTTTCCCGCTAATTATATTACTTTAGAGTACTTATGACAGTGCTTTGCCGTTAGAAATGATGACCCCAGTGCAGTAGTGCGTGCCTGTAGCACTTCGGGATGAAGAAAGAGGATTGAAAGATGGAGGCCATTCTCAGTTTCATAGCAAGACTCTGTCTCATGCAAGCAAACAGTGGAGCAAATGAACTGAGTGTATTTGTTTTACTATTTTTTAAATTTAATTAAATTTTTTTTACTTATTCACTTTACATCCCACTCACTGCTCCCATCTGGTTATCTCCCAGTCCTTCCCCCTCTCCTCCTCCCCTTCTTCTCTGAGCTCGTGGGGCCTCCCCTGGGTATCCCCCAACCCTGGCACATCAGGTCTGCGAGGCTAGGCACATCCTTTCCAGTACTGAGGCCAGACAAGGCAGCCCAGCTAGAAGAGCATGTCCCATGGACAGGCAACAGCTTTGGGAATAGTCCCTTTACCATTCTTTGTTTTAAACTCAGAAGAAGACAAATCAAACAATAATAAAAAGCAAAACGGATCCCCCTAGTTTCATTAATATTATTCACAGAACTTTTTCTCCATTTTCATCGGCAAGACAAACCGTGGCTTTAGCAAAGTGCACCTAGGAAGGAGAGTTGCTTATTTGAGAAAACAAAAGGAAAAAAAAATCATGCACAAAGCAGGGATTTCACTGTCAAACATACAAGAGTCAGCTTCCAGAACGTTCTCCCATTTGTCAGGGCGAGTTTTGACTGAGTGCCAAGCTGCTTCATTGGAAAAGGTTCTTAAAATACTAAGTAGAAAAAAAAAGTTCCTGACTTTAATTTGATTTCCAAGGATTTAAAGATGTTTTCTTCACAACCATGGCAATAAGGGAAAACTGGAAATCCTGAAAGGCGAGAGAAACCGAGAGAAAAGCAATAATCCATCCATTAAGAACAGAATGATCTATCCCACTGTCAAAATATGAATCCCTTCAGAGTCTGCAGTATTATGACTTTCAACCTTCCTAAACCAAGCTGTGGGCTTTGGGGAAAATGGATGAGAGAAATGCTTCCTGCTTTGGGCCAGAACTTGTCTTCAACCATCTCAGATGAGTCACTCTGCCCCGTGAAATAGATTCTACCTCTGTCCCAGGGTGAAGATGCTTCAGCGAATGTCAACCATCAGATTCTTTCTAACATCCCCTATGCTGGGCCTGTGGTCGATACCCAATGATTCGCTCTCTTGGTGCCTGGGGACGTAGCTCAGTTGGTAAGAGTGCTTGCCTGGGTTTGAGCTCCAGCCCTGTATAAAGCCAGGTATGGTATAGCATAGCTTAAATCCCAGGAGTGGGGGGTGGTAGGCAAGAGGCCAAAGGTCAAAGTCATTCCCCATAAATAGAGTCTGCTGGCAACATGGGATATATAGTTTTGCTCTCTTAGGTAGACCAGATGTCCCACTTGAGACCAAAGGGCTAGGAACTAGCTGTCTTTTCTTCCTTTTCGGTCTCTAGTTACTTATCTATATATTTAGTTAGTCCTTGGAGACCTGGGGCTCCTCTCTTTCTCCTCCTTCTCCTCAGGCACCTAGAATCACGCTTTCCTGTCAATACTAAACCCCCATTAGATGATGAAGACGAGGGTTTTATGTCATACTCAGATTCATTTGTCACTTCCCTACCTCACTCATCTTCTCTTGACTGATATCTCCAGACCTGGCAGCTTAGCAGTCATGGTGAATACCTACAGCACCCTTTGCTTCTGTTTCCAGAGGAACAGAATTTGTTAAATTGTCTCCTCCTTTCCTTCCTCTCTCTCGTTCCCACCCCATTCTTTTTGTGCCACTGGGGATTGAACACAGGGTCTTGCATATGCTAGAGCGGTGCTCAACTGTGGAGCAGCATTCAAAGTGTTTTCTCTCTGTCTCCTGATAGAACAATGACTGACGGTAAGCTCTTCAGCGCTGTGTCTTTGTGAACAGTGAGGACTTCCTTCTAAGTTACCTGCGTAGGTAAAGACAAGGCCAATGTTCATGAATATTAGAAGTCTTGGCGCTTGTTTCTCCTCTTGGATCACCCCAGTTGTGCCCCTCCCCCTACATAATACATGTCTTGATTCAAGAGTCAATAGTGTACTAGTGTTCAGAGGCTCCTTCAAGAAGCCCTTGGAAAATGATCTAGGGCAGTATTCTCACCCTTCCTAACACTGGACCCTTTAATGCAGTTCTTCATATTGTGGTGACCCTCGGCCATAAAATTATTTTTGTTGCCGCTTCATAAGTGTAATTTTGCCACTGCTATGAATGTAAACATTTTTGGAGATAGAAGTTTGCCAAAGGTCTTTCAACCCACAGGTTCAGAACCACTGCCCTAGGGAATTAGGATTTCATGGAGAGCCAGAGTGGGGAACAGATATTCCGTGGAGGTGTATATATTAAGCTTTTTTCCTTTTCTGTTGTGTGAGTCTTTTGGCACTTTAAGATGAAAATTATTGACAACATCTTGCTTACAAAGGGAACTCATTTTCTGGCCATAGCACCAGAGAGGGGCAACAAGAAGGGATATAATGGTAGAAAAAGGAAGTCTCTTAGTTATGGTTTCATTGCTGTGAAGAGACACCATGACCAAAGCAACTCTTATAAAGGACAGTGTTTAATTGTGACTGGCTTATAGGTTCAGAGAGCATGTCAGCATCTAGGCAGACATGGTGCTAGAGAAGGAGCTGAGAGTTCTACCTCTTGATCTGAAGGGAACTAGGAGGCAGTCAGGGGGAGGTGCTGAGATTTTCACACAGGGTGGAGCTTGGACACTAGGAGCCTAAAAGCCCACTCCCGCAGTGACACACTTCCTCCAACAAGGCCAAACCCACAACAAGGCCACACCTCCTAATACAGCCACTTCTTCTGGGTCAAACATGAGTCTATGGAGCCAAAACCTATTCATACCACCAGAGGAAGTGACATCAATCTTGCTAGATACATTCTTTGCTCTCCTGGGTCCAAGTTTCTTCTTGGGTAAACTGGAGATGATAGCTATTCCTAAACTAACTCCCAGAAAATCCTTGACAGCCTTCTCCTTGACCACAGGGCTCTTGTATAAATCCCAACTATTATTGGATGTTTGGGTTCGTTCCTCCCCGCAGCCTTCTGAAGCTCCTAATCTGTGACCTCATAGGCTTGATGATAATCTCAATTCATTTAACGAATGTACATCACGTGATCCAAATGCTTTATGCCAACTCGCTTTATCTTTGCAACTATGTGCAGTAGTTGTACAACTTGAAGATGGGGAAACTGAGGCACATGGGGGCGTTCTTTACTGCCTTGCTGCTGTGACTCAAACAATTTGGCCACTGGCCATCTCTGCTCGAGCCTATAGTTCCTGTTTCAGCTTTACCTTTGATGACCTGATTGATAACCTATACCTTGGGGACCTGATTAGAAAATCAGAATGACTCTTTGAAACACCTTCTGGAAGAACATGCATTTCCAGTTCCCCAAAGCCAACTTCTTCTCAAACTTTTGGAGAGAGATTCCTTCGGAAAGTCAATGCTGCTGGTGATTAGCAGGGAGGTGGCAGGGAGGGGGTGTCTTGAGCCTCCGTGGGGTTGAGCTGAGTTAAAAGGTGCTCCCCCAACTCCCTTCTTACTCCCTGTATATCCTGGGGGCTTGTTCCTCCATATCAGTCGCTCTCAAAGGCTTCCAGCAACTGCTTTATGTGTTGGACAATCCACCTGACCTGGCCTAGTTTCCAGTGGCTCCTCATACATAGCCCTCTGGAGACAGCTGTGCTGTGTCAAGAGCCAGCTCCCACGTGGGAGGTCTGATTTATGGGGCAGCTCGTGGGATTGTCAACTATTTTAACTATTACTTGTCACTTGAATGGGAACACCTTCCACACACCTGTCACGTCTCAGCAGCGGGGAGATGGAAGAGAATCTTGTCCTTCCTGTCCTTTATGAAGAGACTGAGCAACAGTACATCCTTGCAAGGAATTCATCCTTGTAAGAGGTCCCCAAACAGGTCACCTCTGCTGCTAGTTCTTACTTTACGCATAGGCTCTATGTCCTGGGCAGAGTGTCCTGGCACTGTGTGAATCCTCCCAGTTTCACTGTTAAGGAAACGAGAGCTTAGAGGATGGATTTACACCACAGGTAGGGTTGCGGTTGAAAGTTGGGCACGTCTAACTCACAGACTGTTCTCCTGCCCACCAGGCTGATCTGCTTACAGCTGCCGTGGGTCTCAGTGAGGATGAAAGGGATGTTCACTCGTGGATCCACATTCAAGGCAACTTGTAAAACTTCCAGCTAGCTTCCAGAACCCATTGCTGGGATTGACTGGGTTTATTTGGACGATTATGGGCAAAAATTTGCATTTTGTGTTTTTAACAGCTCAGGGGTTGACAGCTGGGAGATAAGCGGGTTGAATGAAGAGCGTGGATCCTGGAAAGCAAGGAGAAAATGAATTTAAAAAAATCAAATTCCTAAAGCCAGAGATGGCAGCATACACCGGTAATCCCAACACTTGGGGTTGGGGGCTGGGAGGGCAAGGCCGAGCTACAAAGCAAGAGGTTTCCACAAAACACAAGACAAAAAAAACCAACCAACCAAACAAAACAAAACAAACAAACAAACAAACAAAAAAAACACAACCCAAAATGTCAGCTTCTGAGAAGTGACCTGATGGAGGCTGTACCGGTAACCAAGGGTTGGCTGCGTGAATGGGACTTGTAGGGAATGAGAGACTGATGGGCTACAGTCTACAGTACAGACTCCTCAAGGTCAGACAGACACTCCTTATTTAGAATGAACAACCCAACATCAGTCATTTCAAGAAACTCATTTGACTAAAGACCTTACAGGTGAGTAAGAGAACAGGGAGCAGGGGCTGATTTAGAGAAAATGGTTTTGCTGAAATGTTCTGTGCTTTGGATACACGGTTCATTAAGCTCATCTCTTTCCCCAGTTTATTAAAATGGCCCTTTGCAGAGGTAGCTGTAAGGTAGATAACTGGCTAGCCAGGCTTGTCGCCTTTCTCTTTGAAATGCCAGGGCTAGATTTTCTCTGATTTTGATCGGACTTTCTTCTGATTTAGTGAGGTTTGGCTGTCTCTGAAGTGTCTCATTATAGTACCTACAATAGCTTACTAATGGCCAATAGTTGGTGTGCAGTGGCCTAGAATACAGGCTTGTGGTGCATACAGAGTGCTGGGGATATGACCGTCAATGAAGCAAAACTTAACTAATTGCTATAGGTGGCTTGATTGCCTACTCAGAATTCTTCTTCTTAAGGATAGAATTGGAAAAGACCAGCTGCCCCTAGATCCATGTGATTTGGAGACCGGAAGAAGGCTTGGATGTAAGCAACTCCTTCACAGACATTCCTCAGGAACATGAATTTTCATAATTCCCAACCCAAAGAAAACATGGGGGAGAAACCCCATCTGGTTCTAGTAAGAGCGATTGGTTGTGAAGACCCATAGCTTCCCTAGAGTTTTCTGGTCAACCAGGACACTTTTCTCCCAAGGCTTGCTGAATGTGGATGTGTGGGAGACTCTCCCAGTCTAGGAGCAGCTATAGCCCAGGTCTCCTTAGCAGCACGTTCTAAGAGAAGGCTGGTTAGACTCAGCTATTATCTAGCTTGTAATGGTGGCAAAGGCTGCTGACACTGGGGTGAAGCAGTGTTTGCTAACGTTCTCTGCTCACAGCAGGAGCGACGCAGGTGTTGGGGCCATTGATGAAGTTCAAGGGGGAGTTAAGGACATATGAGCGGCTTCTATGGAATGGGGTAGGTAGAAGCCATCTCTGTGGGCTCTGTTCTTATTCTAAACAGTTTCTAGTTAGGAAAGTCAGTTCTTCTGATCAGAGCCTTTATTTCCTTTACAGATGGTGGTGCCCTTGAGGCTAACACATCCATTCCCAGTTTTTAAAAATGGAGCGAGTTTATGGTCAGGTTTTACTAGTGTTTTGTTTTGATTTTTTTTCCCAACTCAGTAAGTGTTCCATTTGCAAAACCAGGACATGCCTTTTATTTTTATTTTTTTTCCACCAAAAAAAAAAAAAAAAAAAAAAAAAAAAAGGCATAGAGTTGTGAGATCCTTGTTATGCTCAGTCCAGACATCTGTTTCTCTGAAGAACATTTGCCTTTTACATGAGTAATAACTAGGAGGAAAGAAACAAGAGAAATAGATGCTTTTCACTGCCACAGGGGATTATTTATAAAAGCACAGGCAGGCTTCTGAAGCAGGAACACACTTCTTCTTCAGCAACCCCCTGTAGGGTGCATGAGATATGTCGCAAGACCACTGATGGATGCTTGAAACTGCAAAAAATATGGAGTGTGTATCATACTTTTCCTGATCACACAGAGTTATGACCAAGTTCACTTTATGAATTAGGCAAGGTGCGGTGGTTTGAATGAGAATAGCTCCCATAGGCTCATAGGGGTTGCATGCTTAGTTCTTAGTTGGTGGAACCATTTGGGAAGGATTAGGAGGTGTGGCCTTGTTGAAGTAGGTGTGGGTGGGGCGGCTTTGAGGTTTTCTCTCTCTGTCTTCCTGCCTGTGCTGATAAACAAGTCCCCCATTAAATGCTTTCTTTGTGAGAGTTGTCTTAGTCAGGGGTTGCTCTTTTTTTTTTTTTCTTTTTTCGAGCTGGGGACCGAACCCAGGGCCTTGTGCTCTAGGCAAGCGCTCTACCACTGAGCTAAATCCCCAACCCCAGGGGTTGCTCTTAACAGCAATAGAACAGTAACTAAGACACATGGTGAGGAGTAACCATAGTAACTAATAAAGGAAGACAATTATAACTACACACTGTAATAAAAAAAAAAAACCACTTAAAATTTAGGGTTTGTTTCTTCCTAGAATTTGCCATGTAATATTTTGGACCACTGTTCACTACATGTAACTATGACTATGGAAACGAAACAGAACAGAAGGATATTGTATTCTAAGAATACTGTAATCAAAATATTTGTTGGAATGAATGGTGAAACATGAACAGGATAAGAAAGAATGCTGGGCTAGTTTCTGCCACTGTCACAAATACCGGAGGCCATCAGCTTGTGAAGGGGCCTGTTTTAGCTCACGGGTTTGGAGGTCTCTGTGGAGACCCACTGATTTTGGGTCTGTGGCAAGGCAGCATTTTGTGGTGGTGGGAGAACGGAGAAGCCTCAGGTGTATTCACCTCCACGGTCAAAGATGGAGTCACACCAAACTGAATTCAAAAGTTTAAAAGTAAGTCATAAAAAATGAACTTTAAGAAGATAGTAAAACCATAAATGATCATCAGATTCGAGGATACCAAAGTAATCAATGTATTAAATAAACAACGGGAAAAATGAATAATTAAAATATGTATTATATAAAACTAGCTTTGGCCACAATATACACATACTAAAAACACATTATAAGGAATGTCAATCAAATGTGTTTCCTTCCTCTTCCTGTTCCACTTTATGCTTATGGGTGTTCTTTTTCTGGCTGTAATTACCGATACCACATACATGATGAGCCAACTGGATGCCTGGAAGCTGGAGTTTCAGACAGCTGTGGGCCACCATGGGTGTGCTGGATCCGAACCTGGGTCTTCTAGAACAGCAGCAAGCGCTATTAACTGCTAAGCTTTTCTTTCTATTCTTCTCTTTCTTTTTTTTCTTCCCCCTCCTTTTTGTTCTTCCCTCCTTCTTTTCTTCCAATAGCATCTTTCTACATTGCTCAAGCTGGCCTTGAACACCAAAGCAACCCATTGCCTCTGCCTCACAAGCGGCTGGAAATACACAGACCACCAAGCCTCTCATGCTTTTTGCGTTGCTTTGTTACTTTATTTATTTACTTACTTATTTAGTTATTTAGTACTGAAGAAAGCCAGATGATAATAACTGCTTTAGGCAAAGACAAAAAAAAAAAAAAAGGAACTGAAATAGAGACATTCATTAGTGAAAATATACTTTGAAAAATTCAGACTCCAATGATACAAATGGTTAGGTGAAGTTTTATGAATCCATTTTTCACTTCTCAGTTATCAAAGGGTTTAAAAAATACTTGACTTTAGGGCAAGACTTCCTAAGCTTTTTCCATTCATGACCCCCTTTTTCCCCCTGAGGAATTTTCATTTGGCTGCAAATACATGGATATAGAAAGTAAGACTACAACTCAAACATTTACTCTTGAGACAGTTCTTTGGTATAAATGTAATTTTGATATTTATTAACTGTGAAAGCAATTTGCATTCCAATGAGATAGATGAGATTTTTTTTTTTACATAAAGCATTAAGTCTTGGCTGAGTGTTTGATTCTGCAGTACGTAGAGCATCTCCAGTGCTTTCCAGAGTCGATCAATATTTTGATTTTGTTATTGTCAATGATGAGAACATCACTTTGCATAAATATACAGTACAAAATGGCAGAAGTACGTTCAGGGCATTTTGGAAACTGTTGGAAATTCTATCCTAATCCCAAGCCAAAATTCATTTGACAATTTAAAAAAATAAATCTTATGTCAGCAATTCAAACAGTGATTTTAGAAATCAAATATTCTAGACAGAACACAATCTAAACTCTGATACTTATATGCTGAGGGGTGATGGTAGGAAAAATATTAGAAGTCCCGATTTTCTGTAATCAGACCACCATGTCTTCGTAAGAGCAGAATACTGTTGTACTGGTAAAGCGCTGCGGTTCACAGTATACCTTAGTCCTGTATCTGAGCAGGGGTGTCTCAGGCAGTGATGGTTCATGCAGGGTACGGTGACAGGCACAAGCAGAGCTGACATGTACAGGGGGGCGTCAGATTCATCGTGTGTTTGATTTTTGAATTCATTCTTGACCATGGCGTGTTCACAAATCTTTCACTGCAGCCAAATTTTCACAACTCCTCCCACGCGTCTAAACAGCACGACCTCACTGGAGACTGCTACACACGTCAAAGACACTGTGTTCTGAGTTGCATAGGCAGGAAAACAGTCCCTTCCTTTTCTGCTGATAGAGGTGTGAACTGGCAAACTTCAAGAAGTATTATTTAAAAATGTTATACTTGCATACAACATGTCTTGATCATACATATACCTCCCTCCCCTACTCCAGCTCTCCCCAGGATCCTCCCCCATCATATCTCTTCAATTACATGCCCTTGGTTTATAATATTTATTTATTTGTTGCCCTTGGTTTATAATTTATTTATTTATTTATTTATTTATAACTCCATGAGTCCAGTTAGCACTGCCCACATGGGTATGGGCATGGGGCCATCCACTGGAACATGGGCAATGTGTAAATATCTATCTGAACCTAAAAACACTTTATGTACTTAATTTCATTTCCTGACTTAGAGTGAAGTAGACCCGCATTTACACACCAGAATGTTCATTGTAGCATTATTAATTAATCAGTTACTTAATTATATAAGTGACTTAAATGTCCAATAGAGAATAATCATTAATAATAGAGATGATAAGGAAAATGGAACCAGTATGTAATCAGTATGTAACCAGTATGTAATCAGTATGTAACCAGTATGTAATCAGTATGTAAACAGTATGTAACCAGTATGTAATCAGTATGTAACCAGTATGTATGTTACATACAGATACATGAGAAAGTCTCTGGTTACGAAGCTATGTGAGAGATACATTCCATGTTTGAAACATGTTCTGTGTTTGGAAGAAAATTTAGAAATAAAAACAGAAGGAAAATAATCAAGCAAACAAACAAAGAAAAATGAAACAAAACTAGTCATCCTAGATAGAACTGCAAGTGAATTTGGGTGTCTTTGTCTTGTCTCTACAAGAATCCTATGAACAGCCATATTTACCAGCAAACTGACAGGTCCCTTATGTAGTTTTATTGTATCCATTGTCCCACATCACTTCAGTGAGGAATCCAAAACTCTTCATCTGGAATTCAGGCACCTCCATATGGGCTTCCTGCCTCTCTTCCTATTTCTAACGGTTCCCTCCCAGCCTCGGACTCTCCCAGATAGCCCTTCCTTTCCTCAGATATCTCCTCCCAAAGCATGTCTTCTCCTTTACCCACAACCTCCTCACACCAGTCACATGCATAGCTAGGTCTCGGGGTTCAAGAGAGATCTCTGCTCTGAGGACAGCTGCCCGGTCCAGCCTCTGAGTTCTTGCTGGAGCTTGCTGCAGGTCTCTTTTCTGGCTTTCCCTGTGGGCAAAGGCTGGAAGAGCCTATGGGGCAGCCCCTTGTGATGTCTACTATAGCGCTCAGCACGCAGAAATCGTGCTCATACACAGCAGGTGCGGTGCTCAGTAAGTCCTCCAGATTGTCTCTTTCCTACGCTGTGGCTCATTATGCATTTGGGAAAAAAAATGCATGTCCTTCTTTTACCTTTCAAAACAAATCCATCTAGAGACCGGTAGTGCAGACTGTTGGTAATCTTAGTAAGCTACAGAAACATTCCAGAATGAGTAGAAATTCAACTGTAGACTAAACAGACATTTCTCCCTGCCCTTGATTTTTGTTGACTTTTATACTTCTTTCAATGTGTTAGTGCTAGGCAGATATTTGGACTCTTCCTTGGGGCAGAGTGATAGAGCCCAGGGTCTCACATATGCTGAGCAAGTGCCTGACCACCAAGACACACCTTCAGCCTCTTTTATCCATCTTAGCCAAGAGGAAACTGTAAGGAATGACTCCTTTGCTGCCTTTTACGTGACATGAAGTTCAAATGAGTTGCTGGAGTTTAAAGGATCTGGCTGCCTTTGATACTAGAAATGAGAGCCAGGAGTGTAAGAAGGGCTGGTGGCCATAAGGTACAGGCAAAAAGTCACAGCCTAAGATACCTGTACTCCAGGCTGAATCTCGCTGGGTCTGGGTGGGACTTCAGTAGGTTTACCATGAAAGTGCAGGGTATGTTGAGTGACCTGAACTTTTACCTGCTTAGGCCTGCGGAGTGTCCCTAAGCAGTTTTATAGTGTGTGTGTGTGTGTGTGTGTGTGTGTGTGTGTATGTATGTGTGTGTATGTATGTGTTGATGTATGTATGTATGTATGTATGTATGTATGTATGTAGTATGTCTATGTGTGTGTGTATATGTGTGGTGTTTGTGTGCGTATGTATATGGTGTGTATGTGTGTGTTTGTGTATGGTATATGTGTATGTATGTATGTATGCATGTGTGTGGTGTGTATATGTGTACATGTATATGTGTGTATTGTGTGTATGTATATGATGTATGTGTGTATTATGTATATGATTATGGTGTGTATGTGTGTATTGCATGTATATGTATGTGTGGTGTGTGTATGTGTATGTGTATGTGTATGTGTGTATGTGTATGGTGTGTGTATGTATGTGTGTGTATGTATATGTGTGTGTGGTATATGTGTGTATGTGTGTGGTACATGTGTGTGGTGTGTATACATGTGTGTATGTATATATGTATATGTGTGTATGTGGCACATATGTGTGTGCTGTGTGTGTATGTATGTGTATATATGTGTATGTATTTATGTATGATGTGTGTGTTTGTGTGTGTGTGTGTGTGCGTGTGTGCGTGTGTGTGTGTGTGTGTGTGTGTGTGTGTGTGTGTGATGTATAGGACAGAGGTCAATGCCAGGTGTCTTCCTGAGTAGCTCTCCATCTTATTTTTTGAGGCAGGGTCTCTTGTGGAACCTGATGTCACCTACCAGCAAACTCCAGGGTCCTTCTGTCTCCATCACCCCAGCACAAGAATTGCAGACAGGCCCAGTGTTTACATGGGTTCCGGGGATGGGCGTGGGCCCAGAGGGGTCTGAGCTCTGGTTCTTATGCTTGTGGAAGAAAACTTTGCCCACAGAATTAGTTTTTGATCCAAACACTCTGCATCCCATGAAGCTTTGCTGTGTCTTTGGTGTAATGGGCTCCCTGGCTTAGCCCTGCCTAGGGGACATTCAGCCTATGTGGTGATAGCTGAACAGGATTGCTTTTCAAACTTCTCTTTTCCAAGGCAGGGGTCTAGAGTTTGGGATAAACTCTACATTACCATGTTTAAGAAAAAAAAAGTTTAGTATTTTATGCGTATAGATATCTTGCCTGCATGTATATATGTGTATCACATGTGTGTCAGGTTTCTGAGGAGGTCAGAGGAGGGGGCCAGACCCACCATCTATCTTAGTTAGGGTTTCTATTGCTGTGAAGCGACCCGATGGCCACAGCCATTCTTATAAAGGAAACTATTTCACTGGGGCTGGGTACAGTTTAGTTCATTATTGTCATGGAGGGAAACATTGTAGCATGCAGGTAGACATCGGACTGGAGAAGGAGCTGTGCCTTCTTCTTCTTGGTCTGCAGGCAGCAGAAATGACTGTGAGTGACACTGAATAAGGCTCGACCATATGAAAGCTCAAAGCCCCTCTCTGTAGTGGCACCAACAAAGTCACACCTACCCCAACAAGGCCACACCTCCTAATAGTGCCACTCCCTATGGACCAAGCATTCAAACTCCAGTCATTCCTATTTAACCCCCACCTCCCAGACTTGAGTTTCACGTAGTTGTGAGCTGCCGTATGGGTGCTGGGATTGAACCTGAGTTTCTGCAAAAGCAACAAGTGCTCTTAATTACTGAACCAATCCCCCCCCCAAAAAATCTGTATTTTAAACATTTTCTACTTAAAACACCACTTTCTGTGGCTGTTCCAGTTATATCTGGAGGCTCTACTGGGCCCATGGATCATGTGTTGTTTAGGATTTCCTGTGATTCTGGTTTCTATAAGAATTGCTAAATATGAACAGCAATCCCCTGGTTCCAGCCAACCTTGCCCTCTGAGTACGAAGAACAGGTATAGACAGGTCTGTGCCAGCGAGCTTTGAATCGTTTCCATTGCTATAGCCAACTCCCTGACAGTCTCTAAATATCTGCTCCTTGTCACAAGGCCAGAGGGTTGACCAAAGGTGCAGACAGACAAATTGGTAACTTAACCCTGTGCCCAACTGACGGAGCGGCAAAGTCGCATGACCACTGGCTGACTGGATGACAAGGCTCTTTTTCTTGGCCGCTCATCAGTTTTGAAGTTGGTGACTGTTTGGAGTCCTCTGGAGGCTGCAACCAGGAAGGTCAGGAAAAGTTTACAGAGCTGCTCAAACGGAGAGCAATCGCTCCACTAGAACTCCCGGGTCCTCTGGAAGCCCTGCACACTGTTCCAGAGCTAGGGGCTTTTTGCACGGAAGGCTAGCACGATATTGAAGGAACCACTCCTGTGTGCTGTCTCCTGTTCAGAATAAGAGTGCTCTTCTCAGCTCCTGAAGTCACAAGGACATGGTGACATGGTAACATGGTAGGGGTTATAGAAAGGAGAGAAAGAGAACCCGGGCTCGCCTGTGGGGTCCTTCTGCTGTCAGCTCGGATTGGCCACAAAGCTATTTTAAATGGCTTCATTTTGACTGCTAATTAGCTTGTTTGTGGAGCTGGCTTGCCCCCAGAGTGGCTTTGAGAACTGCCGCCTAGCCTTTCAGCAACTGCAAGGCCAGAGCTAGGGCAAGATCTGTTGTACAAGCGCTACTTCCTCAGTCTCTAACTAGGGTGGACTCGGGTGGGGGAGCAGAGAGGAAAGAGAATGTGGTACAGCTGACCCCGGTGCAAAGGCTGCTGGGGGGACACGGGGGACCATCAAACAAACCAGGAGTTGTTTGGAGCAACTTACTGTTAGGTCCAAAGGAAACTCCAGTTCCCCAAAATCCAACAGCCCAAATATCCAGAAATGAGCTCATCCTGGACTCAATCCGAATTTCTGGCCCATTAGATAAATAAAAGCCAGTGTTCCTCGGGGATTTGCAAAAACTGGTTCACATTTTCCAAAGGTAACCATATTTCCCTTACTTCTGACAGAAAGGACCTGAAGCCTTTCAAAGCAGAGGCTGGGCTCCAGGCTCCCAGAGTATCACAGGTACTTTTATACATTTCAAAGTCCACGCTGGATCCTGTTCCTTCTCGCCTCTCTCCTACCCTGAACTCCCTCTTGCTCACGGCTTCTCTCATAAGCCTACCACACCTACGACTCTTGTGCTCCCCCCTTCCCTTCCCCCAATAAACTTCCTTTAACCTAGGCCTGTGGAACGGTGCCATTCCTTAGGGGCACACCTTGGCACGGGCCCACTACCGTACTTCCTCCTGCCGCATTATGCTGGGTTATAAAGCATGGCAGACCCACGGACGTCTGTTCAGGTGTAGAAGGTGAAGGGTTCTCGTAGGTCTGGGCTTGGCAAACATCTCCAGCAAGCCTTGTCCTTTCTCCATCTCCTCTGCCTGGCTAAACTGTTGGGTTACACTCCTAAAGCTCCGCCCCTTATTTGGCCACTTCCTCCTCCTAGGCTAATTACCGAGGTTGAGCTATCAAAGCATTGAAGTCCAGCAATCAAAAACCCCCTTAGGGCTATTCTGATTAACCTGTGCAATCAGAACAGACTCATCCTAACACAGGGGTTTCCCCTTTTCAGTTTATAAAGCACCATTTGCCTACGAGCCATAGGTCAATCCTTTCTAAGACCCCTAAGACCCTCGCGCAAGCGAGCTCTCTGTCTGGGACTTTGCTCCTGTGCTCAGTCTGTCACAGCCTCGAGAAAAACAGCTTTCACACTGCGTTTTCCAGTGTGCTCACACCTCTCCCTTGCTCTACGCATCTTAAAGAATGTTCATGTTGTTAACTCATGTTGTTGTCTCTTTTGTAAACTTATAAGCCACAGGAAAACCACTCAGACCTAACTCTCAAGGACCAAACAGACTCCCCCCAGATAAGTGCATCTGCCTAAAGTTCCCAGCTACTACCTATTTCAAAGGGTGGGATTCCTCAGGGTTTCAAATGTACATCTAAGAAAAAATTTTCTTTTCTCCCGAATACACTTAATCTTATTCCCTACCTATAATATATATGTGTGTGTTCCAGCATCTCGTGAAGTCCAGGGACTTACTACACCCAGGACAGCTCCAGAGAAGCGACCTCCAGATGTTCAATCTCCTCTCACAGACACAGACGCTTCTCTTGGACCTGTTCCTTCTGACCTATCCTCAGATAGTTCCACAGACCCTGGACAACAAGGAAATAGCCAACTCTAAGACTGGACAAACATCCCCTACCCATTTTTCTAGGTTCCCTAGAGACATGTTGCCCCAAAGCAAGCAGGAAGTAGTCAGAGATCTCAACAACCCTACTCCTGCTCCACTGTCGCCTCTAATTTTTCCTTTTTAATTAAACCAAAATGGGGGAATGTTGGTATTCTGTCTAAGCTCCACCCCCACAGCTACCTGGGAACAGCCAGGTGTGCTCCGCCCCACAGTTGCTTAGCAACAGCCAGCTGTGCCTGACTATAAAGGGGGCTGTGTGCCCCTCCTCTCCCTTTTGCTTTCTCTTTGTTCTTCGCTTCTCTGCTCTCTTCCCCTCTGTCCCTGTCCCTTCTCTCCCCATCCCCCTTCCCCTCCATGTGCTCATGGCTGGCCTTTCCTCTCCTCTCCTCTTCTTCTCTCATTAAACCTCTCCAGGTGGAACCATGTTGGCTTGTTGTGTTTTGTCTGGGCTCGAGCCGAGATTTAAACAGCAACACCGAGCACCTGGCTTAAAGTTTGTAACAGTTTGATCCTGAACTTCGTCCCTGGGCTTTGGAATTCTTATTCCCGTATCAAATGAAGAGCTCATCTCCAGCTTGCTTTTCTTCAGGATTGACGGATGCCCGAGGCTGAAAGCTTCCGAGAGCAGGAATAACTTGCTTGGGTTTTGTCCTCTTGACTTTGGCTGGCGTTACTTCTCTATCTCATTATGGCTTTGATGCTTTTAAGAAAATTAAACAGATATTTCATCCAGCTTTTTGCAAGCTGTCTTTGATCTTAATCACCCATCGTGCTGTTGCCAAAGGAAACCCACAAAGTTACTTGGGTTCAAATCCCAGCTCTTATTTCTGCCTGCCTGGGTTAGCGTACACACATTAAACCCTACCAATTAATCTCCACGGTTTCGTAATTTGAAAGTGAAAGCCTTTGTTTTTTGTTTGGGTAACGTAGCACAGTAACAGTTGTGCCCATTGACTGTCCCAAGCTAGAAGGGATGTTCCAGGCTTATGGAAAAGTTGCGGTTCCTCCCCACCCCCTATTTTTTCTTACCCAGGAAATACCCAACAAGGAGAATCCGCTTGACCTGAGGGCGTGGGTTACTTTGTAAAGATAACCAAGGACTCAATCAAAATACACATTGTTTAAAAACAAAAGCATATTGCAAAACACGGACTTCTAGATTAAGTCACTAAAAGCACCTACTATGCAGAGGACCCTGTTCACTTTAATTATTTTATAAAGTTAGTCAGTGTTAACCTGGTTCTGCTCTAGTTTTTCATTTAATGTGTCCTTTTAATAGAGTCCTTGCCATAAATATTTCTTTTTTGAAGATTTATTTATTTATTTATTATAAGTACACTGTCGCTGTCTTCAGACACCAGAAGAAGGCATCAGATTCCATTACAGATAGTTGTGAGCCACCATGTGGTTGTTGGGATTTGAACTTAGGACCTCTGGAAGAGCAGTCAGTGCTCTTAACCACTGAACCATCTCTCCAGCCCTCAATATTTCTCCTAATCAGAATTATTTTACCAAAAGTTCTGTCATTAACATGAGCATAAGTGGTGTGTTTGTGTGTGTGTGTGTGTGTGTGTGTGTGTGTGTGCATGTGTGTTTTAAATCAAGGGTTGATTTTATTTAGTAAACTTGTCTACCCTCAACAATCAACAACCAAAGCTGGGGTGCTAACTCCTACTGTGCGTCTCTGCGCTTTTTAGATCAAGAGTTGTAGTCAGAACATTTAAACAAGCCGAACATGCTTTTCTCTAGTGTCGCCATGCCCCAGAGACTCAGTTTTTCTGGTGAGAAAGTCAGGGCCATTATGATTGAGACCGCAGATTGGCTTCCCCGTGTTAGATGCTTGTCGGTCACTCCTTGCCTGACGGTCTTAAAACACCCCATCTGCAGAGATGCTAACATGCTAACACTTCCATTTTCTGGATAAGGAAGTCAGTTGGGAGGGATCCTTTAACCTGCGCAAAGCCACAAAGCTTGGGAGAGAAAGTGGCAAACCAGTGTCACCCCACTTACTACCTGCCTACTTTCTGGATGCCCCCTGGTGCCATTACTGTCAAACGAGGAAACAATACCTCTCTGTGGTCCGGTGACAGGGAGGCCGGGGAGGTAGCTCACCAGACAAAGCACTTGCCACGGAGCATGAGAACCTGAGTTTGGGTCTTCAGAAGCCACGGGAAAGGTGTGGCACTGTGGCACCTGTAGTCCTTGAGTTAGGAAGCCAGGGCAGGAGGGGCCCTGGGGTTTCCTGGCCAGCCGTCTAGCAGAATTGGAGAATCCCAGGTTCAGAGTGAACTCTTATCTCAAGAGAAAAGATGGAGAAGCCCGAGAAAGCTGGCATTCAGCCTTGACCTCTGTGTGCACTTGCCTGTGCACACTCTCGAGTGGGTAAGCACATGCAAGCAGGCACAAAGGGACGAGGACTGTATCGCGACAGTGCCGTTGGGTCTGAACGGAAAGGTTGGACATCTGGGTAACAGAAGCAACTCGCATCAGGAATGGAGTGGGCCGCTCATTACCAAGGAGGAACACACAGGTGAGCCTAACCCGCCCATCTCTCATGAGATCAAGAGAATAAGATTTCAGAGGGCAGAAGAGCATGTGTGACCAGAATATATTAATACATGTGCAAAACTGTCCAATAATAAAAATTTAAAAACACTAGATTTTTTTTTTTTTTTTGAGACAGGGTCTTTATGTAGCTCTGGCCACCCTCAAACTCATTATGGAGATCAGGCTGGCCTTGAACTCACAAAGATCTGCCTGCCTCTGCCGCTGCCACTGCCTCTGGTGAGCTGGAAATAACGGTGTGTGGCACCACAGTCAGGCTAAAAATTAGTTTGTTTTTTTTTTTTTAAAGCTCAATTTTATAGGTAAAAGCTGAAATAAAGTCTCCCAAGTACAGAAAAAAAAAATACCCATTTCAATTAGCAACCAGCGCCAGATTCCATGCAGGTCGTCCTCCCTGAAAGAACAAGAATAGGGTGAAGCTAGGACTTGAGGCTGGAAAATAAAGGATGGGAGACTGTCTTGGCTGGCATCTGTCTGCCCCCTTCTCCCACTCACTTGCCATTTGTCACTTGCAGGAGAACCAGAGGGAAGGATGACATGGCAGATGGAACGAGACAGTACCCGAAGCTCTCCTTCCTCCTGCACCTTCAGAATTGGGCTCGCCTTTGCTGCCCTTGTGAGCCTATGAGCGTCTGAGTTTCGCAAAGGGCTGCGTGCAGAGGGCCTGGCCGGATCAAATTAAAACTCTGAGCTTTACACAGGCGCAGCAGCCAAGCAGCAGCAACAAAAAGTTAGAGCCTCTCGTCTAAGGATATATACGGAGCCAGAAATAGACGTTGGAGCTGTGGCCTGCCAGTCTGGGACTGCGACGGTGTGGATGGGCTCTAATTGAATGGCCGCATGAGTCACGCTTACCCAGTGCAGGGAGCCAGCGCAGAGCCTCAGCATCCTTTTGTAATGCTCAGTAGCTAAGTTGAAGGAAAGAGAGAAGTTTTTGTTCATGATCTCATTCCAATCAGAATGTGTCCAGACGCCCAAATATTTGATTTGAGCCCGGTTGCTAAGAGACCTCCCACTGGGACCCAGTTGCCTGCGGGCAGGAGGGCGGTATTGGCATCGCCTCAGATTTCTGCCAATTTATTTTGAAACCAGAAAACCTGGAACTGCGGCCTCCTCAAGGCAACCACGGAGAGAGGAGAGATCTGAGTCAGCCAAACACGAGGGGAAAAAACCAGCACTGACCTTCTAGGTGCTTTGGGAGGGCTTGGGAGAGAATCCTAAGCCTGGATTGTTTACTTACTGTTAAATATGCTGGACCGGAAAGAAGAAGAAAGCTGGGGCTTTGTGCTTGGGCAACGCGAGTGCCATCTTGAAGCAAGCTCAGGGATTGCAGAACAGTGGTGGATTTCCATGTTATTGTTGGGTGTTGAATAAGCTTCAAGCTCCCAACTACGAGTAACCAGCATCTTGGATTTTAATTGCTGGGTGACTTAAACCCCAAGGGAGAGATGTTGGCCCAGATGAGTGTGTGAGAGGCCAGCATGTAAGACCGAGCTGAGAACCTAGTGGTGTTCCTCTCATTTCTCAACAGAAGGAGAGCTGTTTGCCCGTCAGGGCCTTGGTAACACAACAGAAGAGGCTCCTTTGCTACAGAGCCATGCCCCCGGGCTATTCCCTGCCCCAAATGGTGACACACACAAGACTGGAAACTCCTTCCAGCTATTTCTATATTGAAAATTCTATATTCATACTTATTCAATAATGAATTTGGGTGCTTTGCTATGGAGACTGTTTTCAGATGAGATTTGTCATGTACAAACTCTGAAGATCATGGATGGAAATCCTTGGTTTTCATTTAAAGCCAGAGTATAAGTCAGAGTGTGTGTGTGTGTGTGTGTGTGTGTGTGTGTGTGTGTGTGTGTGTTAATAGACTGGCTGGTCTGTGAGCTTCAGGTATTGTCCTGTCTCTGCCCCATCCAGCCTTACAACCAGCTGGGTTTAGAGTTATGCAGTCTGTCTTTTATGTGCTTCCTCAGGATCTGAACTCAGGTCTTCACACTCGCATGGCAAGTTCTAAATTGACTGAGGCACCTCCGTAGCCCCAGTCAGAGTTTTGTAGAGGAACAGAACCAATGGCGTGTGCACCGTAAGATACGAGAAGGCATTGGCTTGTGTGGTTATGAAGGCTGAGATGTCCCATGATCTACTGTCTGAACTGGAGACCCAGGAACCCATGGGGTCAGTCCTGCGTGTTTCACCAACGTGTCTCATGGTTCGACAAAGCATCACACCGGAAGGCTGTATGATTTCCATCTTAGAAGTCAGTAAAAGAGATAGTCCCCCAAAGAAAAATATCCTTAAACCCAGAGAAAATGCTCTCCACTAAAACAGTTTTTCTTTTCTCCTTAGCCTCTGCAGGGAAGAAATTGGGGGAAAAAAAAGTTGAAATTTGTTTCCCAATCTACAGTCTCTTTGGTTATATGAATCATCTAAGGTATTCGAGGTTTGTTTCAGGCCCTTGTGATAGCTCCATGAGTAAAAGGGGTCACTGTGCAAGCCTGATCAAGTTCAACACCCCAGAATCCACGGTAGGAGGCTAGAATGGCCTCCTGAAAGCTGTCCTTGTTGGGGTTTAAATCTCGGCTTACGTCCAGACAGAAGATACCAATCCAGTGTGGTTCCACGTGGAGAGGGAAAGGGGGGAGGGGAGTGGGGAGAGAAGGAACAGGGACAAAGGGAAGAGGGCAAGAGAGCAGAGAAGAGCAAGAGCAAGAAAGCAGGAGTGTCAGGCACAGCTGGCTGTTGCCAGGTAGCTGTGGGGGTGGAGCTTAGACAGAATACCCACAGTCCTCCGACGACCACCCCGCTCACCACCATGCTCATTGCTCCACCCTACCCCAGCAAAACATTCTAAATGTGGAGAGAGAGAAAAAAAAAACAAACAAAAAAAACAGAAATATTTCCGTGAGAGAAACTATGACGTCACAGGTGCTGCATTCTGGTGTCGTCACAGGATCCCTCTGGAGCGTGGCCAAGATAGACAGGGTCCTGTTTTGAGTCCAAACCATCTTGCTAATGAGGACCATTGGCAGGGGAGGGAGGAGGACCACTCCAAATGAGAGAGATAAATACGGGCAGGCGGAGGGCCAGACTCTGCTCGGAGATCTTGAATATTCTACAGGATATTCAGCCAAAACCCGGCTCTTAGTTTTTCAGTAATGATAGATGACAAGGCGTGGGGTAAAAATAAACCCACGTCTAGTGTTGTTTCTGGCTGGTTCCGAGGGAAACAGCTTTGTTAACCTTCAGGGGATGGGGAGATGTTTGAAATGTGAATGCCTGGTGCTCTCCAGAGAGGAAGAGCGCAGAAGGCTAAAGGGCCGTGGAGTATTTGGGCCCAAGTTCTTCCCTGTTGCCTTTGCTTAGAAGAAGGCTCCTGACCAGCTGATTTAAGAATCCCTCCCAACTCGGTTTAAGTGTCCAAAACCTTGGCGAGAGAGTACCTACACCAGCGGGAGTTAACCTCTGATGTTCCCAGAGACTGCTTATGTCCGAGGTGTAAATTCCTCAGATGCCTCGCTCAGTTGGTGAACTCTGGACAAATCAGCCAGACCAGGAATGCTGGGAAGCTCTTAGCGGAACTGTGGATGGCTGTTTTTCTTTCCCATTTCTGTGTATTTAGAAATATGTAGGAAACCTGGAAAACCACAGCAGCCCGGTCAGCCCACTCCTTCTTGAGACAGAGTCTCCTATTGCTCCTGCCCCAAACTCTCTTCTTAGCTGAAGTGAGTTTGAGCATAAACATTTTTCTACTCTTACTTTTGTTAGCATTTTGTCTAAGCTCCGCCCCACAGTTACCTGGCAACAGCCGGGTGTGCCCGACTCCCTTTAAAAGGGGCTGCTTGTCCCCCCCCCTTTTGCTCTTCCCTTCTTGCTCCAGCTCTGTCCCCTTGCCTGGTCGCCCCTCTCTCCCGTTCCTTCATCCTCCACATGCTCATGGCCAGCCTCTACTCCTTTATTTTTCTTCTCTCTCTCTCTCTCTCTCTCTCTCTCTCTCTCTCTCTCTCTCTCCTCCTCCCTCCTCCTCCCTCCCTCTCCTCTCTCTCTCTCTCTCTCTCTCTCTCTCTCTCTCTCTCTCTCTCTCCCATGACCTTATATGACCTTTATGACTCTGTTATACTATACCATCATGTGGTTGGTCCTCAGGGGGAGGGATGCCCCTATTGGCCTGTCGAGGCACACTCTTCCCCCACACTTTACCATATATCCACCAAAACATATCCCTCTTCTTTTCATCTTTTTATGAAACACAACAACTTCCCCATCCTAGTTTTGTGGTGCTGGAATTACATCCTAGGACTGAAGGGCTGTGTGCACGGAGGCAAGCACTCTACCAAGGGAAATGTTGCTTTTTTTTTTTTTTTTTTTTTTATTTTAAGTAACAGTGTCTTGCTATGTAGCCCAGGGTGGTCTGGAACTCCCTAGTAGACCATGCTGGCCTCAAATTTTCTATGCTTCTCCTTTCTCTGCCTAATCTAGAGCTGAGACTCCTGTGGGCTAGCATACCCAGTCTCCTCCTCCCTCACCTTCACCACTCACATTCACTAAAAACCTGTGGGTATAGCTCTATAGTGGAGTGCACGCTTAAAATCTGTGAGCCCCTGGGTTCTGTTTCCGGCACTCCCCAAAGAAAAACATTGATCTTATGGATAAGTCTAAGTTGGTTTAAGTAGAAAACTATCATATATTTCTACTATAGATTGTATCCATGTTGGGAGCTGAGCTCATGGCTGTGGGCATGCTAGGCAAGTACCCTGCCAATAAACCATATATGCAGTGCAGTGAGAGATTACATAGGCTTTATTTAAAATGGTTGATGTCTGCAGAGCCAAGGCTCCTAGGGATGTTGTACTGGTAGGGTCTTGTTAATCGATAGCTTTTGGGGTTTTTTATTTGTTTTTTTGTTTTTTAATTTTTGTTGTTGTTGTTGTTGTTGCTGTTTTTCTTCAGTTAAAGAACCTCTGCTAGACAAAAGAGTCTCGTGACATTCCAGGATCCTTTACACCTAATATAAAATGCACCCATCTACCAAGTCTTTGTAGGTAGTGATTCAGGGAAGGCTTCTCTTTTGAAATCATTCATTTTGTAACCCAAATGGAAAACAAAACTCCCAACCCCTCCCCCTCCCCAAAGGAGCCAGATGTGACAGCTAATAAAAGAAAGATGCATACTATTAAAACCATATGTTATTGTCTGCCTTTCCTGAGCAAAGCACTCTGCAGAAATGCCTCACTATCCCCAGATGTTAGTCCTGGTTAAAGGAAGGAGAACAGGCGATGTCAAAGGAGCTCTTGGTTCTTTTATTCTGTGTAACACCCGGCTCTGCTCTGTATTCAGGGCACTCAACCCTGGGATGCTGGGTGGTGCCTTTCTTTGGACTAAGTTATATTCAAACAAACAAACAAACAAACAAACAAACCCCATCTCTATTGTATCCTGTAGGCTGTTTATTGCTGTATTCCTACAGCCAAAACCTGAAAGAGCAAACAGTTCTCACTAGGCAGACTGATGGAGTCAATTACTTGCTGACTAGCTCTCTGCATCAGGCTCTGGGCAAAGTCACTCACCAATCACAGGATGCTAAGGCACAGCTCTGTGGAGATCATGAATGAACTCCCACTGAGAGACTGCATCACCTGTAGGGACCCTGGAATAGCAGACTGCCTTCTAGAACTCTGGCTAATTAGGCTGTCTCTGACATATCCTCAGGACTTCACCCAGACTTGAAGATCGCTTAACACTAGCCATCCAGACCCATTACTGGCATCCCGCGTAGGAATCCAAGGAGCAGCATCTTGGCTTTCTCTGAAGCCTCTGGTCTGAACTCATTCAAAGACGTTCAGTATTTACTGAGGTTAAGGTTGTATCACATCAAGGGCAGAAAAGCAACCACAGGGTCCTATCCTCCCTAGTGGTAACAGAGTCAGTGTAGAGCATTGATTGTTACATCCATCAAAGCACTTAACAGTTTTGTGTTGGTCTAAACAAATCCAACCTTTTAAGTTTGTCTAGGCTCCTCGGGTGCAGACCCCCTGCTAGGCTCTCTAACCCAACACACACCATACTCTTGCTGGAATCAGAGGCTAATGTGGTATTTTTGATGGTCATTAGTGCTGTTTGCCAAATGTACTCAACCCTCCATGTCCATGCACCTGCAGATTCAACACAACTGTGAATGGAATTTTTTTTTTTTTTGTCTTTTTTAATTGTGTCTGTCCCGAACTTGTTCGGACCTTTCTTTCTTGCCATTGTTCCCTAAGTAGTACAGTGTAACAACTATCCGCATAGCATTTGCATCTTGTTAGCTACTTTATGTCACCTAGAGGTGAGTTACAGTGTATGGGAGGAGTAAGTAAATTTTATGCAAATTCTATGTCCTAAGGAAACTCCAACGTCCACAGATCCTGGGGATAGGAAGAAGATGGATGAACCAATCCCTGGGGGAATGCCTGTCTTTCCTATCTCTTCACTTTCTGGGTACAATGACAGGATCCCATTTTCTGGTTCCTCTATGTTGGGTGGGGCTGTGCTATTATTGTCAGCTAATGACTTATAAGTGGAAGTGATATGTGTCACTTTGGGACACAATAAATAATTGCTAGTTCAAGACCCGGATTGAACTCCCTTTGCCATAGCAACTAGTAGAGTCTGAGACCACACTACACTCAGGTTCCTGATCAACTTATGATGGGTGTGAGAAAGAAATCTTTGTCATTGTAACCCAGTGTAGTTTTGGGATTGGGATAAATACTGTTCTATTCTGATGATTTCGCCATTCTCGGTTTGGTATTTTTTTGCATGCTTTTTTCATCTTTAAATCCACACCTTACGTTGTCTGCTTGGCAACTTCTTCCTGGTCCTTCCAGACAGTCTTGACTAGGCGTCTTTCCTGCACAGTCACTCCTGAGCCTGCTGGGCATTGGCACTCTTCAGCTGCCCTCGGCATTGATTTCTGTGTGTATCTCCATCACAGTCTGGACTAGATACTTTCCCGGCTGCTGAGACAAAAGACTGGACAGTTAGCAACGCAAGAAAGTTTCCTTTGTCTCACAGTCTGAGGCTGCAGTTCGTCCTGACCTGGGAGGGCTGGGCAGCGGGAGGCAGGTGTTCACATTGTATCTGTATCTGGGGGGCAGAGACAAATGGATACTTGTGCTTAGCTGACTTCTTCCAGTAATGTTCTGCCTGGGACACCAGTCCATGGAATAGCACCACCCATGCTCTCGGGAGACTTTCCTCCTCAGTCTAACTTTTCTCAGCATCATAGACATGGGTTTCCATAGTGACTCTAAATCTGATGAAGCTGACAATAAAGACAGACCACCACGGAGCCTAAATCCATTTTATTACTTCTGTGTGTGTGAGCCTTCCTTTCTCTTTTAGATTTAAACATCTCCAGGATAAGATTTATACTCCACTCATATTCTATACATAGTGTCTATTTTAAGCTACAAATGCTTCACAGGGCAGCTGAGGCTCTTGGGATTGTTGAAAGACAAGCTTGAGGCCTGTACATCAGTGGTGGACTTTATAGTCCCTGCTCTGGTGATGTAGCTCAGTGGTAGAATGTTTGCTTGTTAGACATGTGCCAAACCCTGCCAAAAGGTGGGGAGGAGCAGGAGGAGGAGGAGAAGGAATTGGGGAAGAGTGTTAGGGTTCAGGAGTCATCTCACAAACCACACATACACTGATCTCAGTCAGAGAGGGACAGGATATCAAGCATTTGCCCCAGGACCAATAGATCGGGGCCGCAAACCAGACTCGGAAACTAACTGTGACCCAAAGCAAGAATCCTACAGAGCTTTTAATCCTGAAATCCACGAATATCTATGCCAAATTATCCTACCAATCAGGAATTAGGGATAGGGGACTTCCTTAGGAACATATCTTTGTAGTACATGGATCCTGTCCTCATTGGATGGGTTATTCAATTGTGGCTGGGACACTTGACTTGCCCAATATTTATGTCCCAACAAGCCAACCAGGATGTCAGTTACCCACATACATGTTTCTTCCTGCCAAGAAGGGTGTCAATTCCCAGGGAGGCCTGTGGTCCATGTTTATTGTGATAAACTGTACAAAGCAGTTCTAACTTCTATTCTGAATGGTTCTAAGAACACCAAAGCACAGAGCATAACAGAATATGCAATCAACTCGGACATGAGAAAGTTTCCTTGTAATATTAGTAACAACATAAAATGGCTAGTTAGATAGACAACAGTTACCTAGGCCTTAACAAAGAATTGACTGTCCTTAAATTCCCAGATATAAGATAACACATATGATAATTTGATAATTTGATAAATCTAGTATTAAATTTTGGAAGGCATTTGTTAGAGCTATTTTTTCTTGATTTAACATTAATATCTATATATTTCAACTACTTGAAAGAAAAAAATCTTAAAATCAGACTTTCTTCTAATACTTAATAATTTAGTTTTCAAATAGAAAAAGGTTTTTTAAAAGCTAGGAGAGATGTGCTTTTTTTGAGGGAGAACTTTTTAAAGTCTCCCCTGAGTCAGGTACCATTGCACATGCCTTTAATCGCAGCACTCAGAAGGCAGAGGCAAGTAGATCTGAGTTCAAAGCCAGCCTGGTCTACAACCAGGATAGCCAGGGCTCTATGGAGAAACGTCTCCAAAACCCAAGCAACCAACCAGCCAAACAACCAAAAATAAACTGTCTAGTGGTCATTTAAACCTAGCTCTGCTTAAAAAATAAAGGGAAAGAAAGAAAGAAAGATAGAAAGAAAGAGGACAAAACTGAAAATATGGCTTGGATAATAATTTTTTTTTACTGTAGATGACTATAGATTTTTTTCTTTATTTTAAAGTAATTTTGCATATTATAAAAGGAAACATGGTTAAACATCTTTCATTTTCATAGTATATCATAAAGGTTATCAATTCTATCTTCTTCAGTGATTTAGAATGCACTATTGAATTCCAAATATGGGCTAGAGAGGTGGCTTAGTCCATAACATGTGACAGTGAAGACATGAGAACCTAAGGTCAGATCCCCAGCCCTGTGTGGTGGCATAGCTGTCCCTATACCAGTGTGGGGGACAGGAGCATCTCTGGAGCTTGCTGGCCAGCTAGTTTACAGAATGTGAGCTTTAGGTTCAATGAGACAGCCCTTCTCAAAAAAAGGAAGTGGAGGCACCTAAGCGATGGCTTGGTGGCTAAGAGCACTTGCTGCTGCTGCTGCTGCTGCTGCTGCTGCTGCTGCTGCTGCTGCTGCTGCTGCTGCTCCTCCTCCTCCTCCTCCTCCTCCTCCTCCTCCTCTTCCTCCTCCTCCTCCTCAAGATTTACTTATTATATGTGAGTACACTGTCGCTGTCCTCAGACACACCAGAAGAGGGCATCAGATCTCATTACAGATGGTTGTGAGCCACCATGTGGTTGCTGGGATTTGAACTCAGGACCTCTGGAAGAGCAGTCAGTGCTCTTAACCACTGAGCCACCTCTCCAGCCCCCGCTGTTCTTCTAAAGAAACCCAGAGATGAGTTCTCAATGCACACTGGGCATCCCAGAACTGCCTGGAACTCTAGTATACCTGGTGCAGAGTCACACAGACACATTAAAAATAAAAATAAAAACTGACTCATACAAATGAGGTGGAAAATACACCAGACATTAACCTCCGGGTCTCCGTAAGCACATATACCTGTGAATGTGTGCCTACACATATGGTGGCCATATATATGGCCACACACACACACACACACACACACACACACACACACACACAGAGAGAGAGAGAGAGAGAGAGAGAGAGAGAGAGAGAGAGAGAGAGAGAGAGAGAATGGATAAGATTCTCAGTGTCTGTAGTAGATAAAGTAAACTTAACATTGGGGTAGACAACCCGGGTTGGTCCCATTTCTCAGACCTAGTTTCCTATGAGAGAGGCAGCAAGTGCTTACTTCCCACACCATACCTCAGCACACTGACAAATGCATTTCACTGTTAAGAACAGACTCTTAATTCTAATAGGAACTGACAAGATAGAGTCTCAATGTCAGGCAACAGAAGAAGCAAAATGCACATCTGGGAGCCAGCTGGAGAAAGTGCACTTTTCTCAGACCTAAGGCACACAGACATAGAGTAATGTCCTCTGCGTAAATACCCAGGAGCCTGCATTCATTTAAAAGTCCCTTAATGTAAAAAAAGAAAGAAAGAAAGAAAGAAAGAAAGGAAGGAAGGAAGAAAGAAAGAAAGAAAAGAAATGAAACCAGGAAAGAGGTTTGAACAGTAAAAACAAACCCCTGAAGATGTAATTATCTTAGTTTGGTTTTGACCTATAGGTTCTCTCCTTTCTATGTTTTTTTCTTTTTAAAGTATTTTTATATGATACATACTGACAGAGGCTCTGTGACGTACCAGTTGTGAAGCAGGACTGCTTGACAGGACTGTGAAGCAGGCTGCTTGGGTTTCCTTCACTCATGCTATATGACCTGGGATGCGTGATTTAGCCTTACCACATCTCGGTCTCGTCCTTTCTATAGGATAAAATGTGACAGCAAAGTTGACCAGGACCTGTGGCAGAATAGGTACTCAATAATTGTTAGCTATTAGTGTGAAGTTCCTATAATACAAGTCCCTTCCTTGGGAGCTTTATTTATTTATATTTTGTTGTGGTGTGTGTGCACGGGTGTGTGTTCACGCCCTCCTGTGTATGGAAATCCAGAGGCTGATGTCTGATAACCTTCCTCAGTCTCTCTTCACCTTATCTTTTGAGATTGAGTCTCTCGTTAAGCATGGAGCTCTCACCAATTTGGTTAGGCTGGCCCTTGGGATCCCAGAGTGCCGGCCTGTAATCTCAACTACTGGGGAAACTGAGTCAGATAGTCTGCAAGTTCAAGGCCAGCCTGGGCAACTTAGTGAGAGCATAGTTTAAAAATAGTAAAAGCAGGGCCCATGGTGGTGCATGCCTTTGATCCCAGCACTTGGGAGGCAGAGGCAGGTGGATCTCTAGAGTTCTGGGACAGCCAAGGCTACACAAAGAAAGTATCTTTGCAATACACGTGGACTGACTTTCTAAAAGAAAGCGCAAAAGTATCTCTTTGGAGATAAGTTAATTTTATTAGGACGTCTTGGGATTGACCATCTTTTTTTGTTTTACTTGGTTTCCCCCTTTCTTTTTTTCCTCCCAGGTTAGGATCAACCCCAGGGCCTTACATAGGAGAGCCAAGTCCCTCCCCACCTTTGAAAGTTTGTCTTTATCTTTATGTATGAGTGTTGCCTGCATGTATGACTGTGACCATGTGTGCCTGCTACCTGCAGTGGTGAGAACAGGTATGGGATCCCCTGGGACTGGAGTTTTGGGTGACCGTGAGCTGCCAGGTAGGTGCTAGGCATGAGCCGGGGTCCTCTGCAGGAGTGGCGTGGGAGGGCTCTTCACAACGGAGCCATCTCTCCAGCCTCTGACTGATAGGCCTTTAGGGAAAAAAAATCTAAACAAAGCTTACTACATCTGCAGAGATAAAGTAAAATAGTACCGTGGATAAGCTCTTTAGCACGTGAAAACCTGAATTGATTTGGGTGTTCTAAAAATCATCCGTCCAGTCCATGTGCCACCGGCCTGGCTTTGACTCACACTCCAGTGTACGCACAAATCACGGGATACCTGGCACTTGGGCCTCGAGGCTGAATTGCTAGTTCATCCCTGCTTGCCTAACTAGCTTACCACATTAGGGCATAACCGTCTGAAGAGAGGTAAGGTAGCAACTTTCAAATTTTAATCCGCACACTTGCTTTAGATAGCACAGTCTCTCCAATGCCATTCGCTCAGTACTCCACCGGGGTCAGATGAATTGGGAGTTAGGTAGAAAGAGTTTATGAGTGTAAAATTAGTAACCCTTTAACGATGGGTCATCAAAACACCTTTTCCTCACACTCTTTAAGTAAACACACGTTAAGGGATTTAAGGAAATATAAAGACTTTGAACCCGTGTTAGTCATGGTCCCATCGACTATAACAAATACTAGGTGTGCCCAGGGTGTAACCCAGTGGTAAGGCAGGTGCTTGGCACTTGTGAAACACGGGCTTCGATCTCCAGCACCAAAGAACCAGGCAAAACCAAACCAAAACAGCCAATCAAAACCAACCCACGCACACAACAAACAGACAAAGGAAAAGAAAAACCCACAAACAGTGAAATGATGACGGTCTAGAAATAAAAGGCTTATTTGAATCACGGTCGTGCCTATCAGCCCCGGCAGCCCCAGCCTTGAGCATAGGTTACCTCAGAAGTAGTGTGATAGATTAAATCACTCACCTCTGACTAAGGGGTGGGAAGAAGAGACCTGTATCCCACCGTTTTCCTCAAGAACTAAAGAGCTCCCATGAGGGCTCTACCTCTCACAGGTTCAATTCCTTCTCAGTAATGTCATCCCAGGGGTCAAGGCTTTTAAACACACGGGTCCTCAAAAGACCTTAACCATTCAGACTATAGCAGAAGTCCAGCCTCAATAATCCAGAAAATCTGACCCAACTTTTTGGAATAGGGTTGTTGAATAGCTCATGTCTGTTGATTGACAGGCTGGAGTTTATTGAAAAGAGATTTAGGGATGAATCACAGAGATTGGCAGCTATCAGCCTGGAAATAGGCAAGCAGGAAGGGATGGGTATCCACTTCGGAGGAGAGTCTAAGTACTGTCCTTCCGATGAGTAGAATTGTGATGTTTACAAGGTTAAGGATGAAGTATTCTTTTTAAATTTTTTTATTTTTAAATAACTTTATGTATATGGGGGTTTGCTTTTACTTGTGTACCACATGCATGCAGTGCCCACAGGGGCCAGAAGAGGGCACCAGATCCCCCAGGGCTGGAGTTACAGATCGCGGTGAGCTACCATGTGGGAGCTGGGAATCAAACCCTCATCCTTTGGAGGAGCAGCCAGTGCTCTTAACAGTTGAGCTATCTCTCCGGCCCATGACGCATTCTTGAGGGACAGAGGCTTGATGTTTAATTGCTCTTTCCAGGAACAAGAACTTTTGTTTATTTTACACGGCATCTGGTGAGGGAAACATGAAAACAACACAGCCCAGATGAATGTGTCTTTGCCATTCCCATTTTCTGTGGTCCCCTGGGTCTGTTCTTCCGGGCGTGATTTGCCAGCTCGCTATTAAAAAGCTGTATTTCCCCCTTCAACAACGTACTCCGGATGGAAATAGCTTTTTATCAATGAACCAACATCATTATGGAGTTTGGACAAGAAAGCAAGCTCCTTCCTAGCACTGCCACCAGCACAGTAAGTATCAAATAGTCGGCTTAGTCTATTCCTTCATGCAACATTCCTTTACAATGTATAAATTACGGAGAACCAATGCTGAAAGGTCTCCAGTAGTGGGAATGTCACCGGACTTGGTCTCAAGGAGTTTTGTGTAGCCTGGTTGGAAAAGGGCAAGACTTTGTGTGTGTGTGTGTGTGTGTGTGTGTGTGTGTGTGTGTGTGTGTGTGTGTGTGAGTATGTGTATATATGTATATATGAGTGCGTGTATGTGTGTATATGAGTGTGTGTATTGGTATGTGTATATGTGTATGTGTGTGTGTGTGTTGTGTGTGTGTGTGAGTGCATGAATGGGTGTGTGTATGGGTGTATGTGTGTGTAGGATATAAAGGACAGCATCAGTTGTCGCTCTCATTGACTGTCCATTTCATTTATTATCATTATTATTACTATTATTATTATTATCATTAATTTCTTATTGGCCTAGAACTCACCAACATAGGCTAGGCTGGCTGTTTGGTTGGGCACTATCCTCCAGGATTCTCTTACCTCTTATTTTCCTGGCCTTGGGATTACAAGTATTTGCCACCGCAGCTGGTTTATTATTATTATTATTATTATTATTATTATTATTATTATTATCGCAAGAAAAGCCCCCAAAACAATACAAACCAAAACCCACCAGGATTTAGAGGATCAAACTCAGGTCCTCACATGTACAAGGTAAGTGCTTTACCTACTGTACTATCTCCCAGGTCCTTATCTCTGCTCTTCTTTTACTGTCTTGTTTGATCAAACAGGAAGAGAGGGAGATGGAGAAGGGTCCTGAGACAGTGTCACTGAACTCTGTTGACCTATGCTTGTCCACATGCTATAGTTTTTACGAAAGAAGATGCCTACATATATAGTTCTTACTGGAGGGGGATGCTGTATGCTTTGGACTTTGGGCCTATGTCCGTCTTTGAAAGAGGTCCCTTAGTCTCCCCACAACCCCCAGATATTGTTTGTAGGTTTTCTTCTGGGTTTGTAACAGCAAGCACAGTCGTGTCGGCATAATGGCATTCTGATGTTAATCCCATAGGATTATAATGGAGCTGCAAAATTCCTATGGCCCTGTGACCTCTTTCCAGTCATAACAGCAGTGTGACCCATTACTCATACGTCTGTGGTAATGGTGGTGGAAACAGATGTGCTTTGCTGTACATATCATTTGCTGTAGATATCATCCCTTAGGTAGATAATGTTTGATGATAGACGACTCTTATTGGCTTATCTGTTTACTGGGTTGAATTTTTTTTTTCTAGAAGATGTTTCTTCTGCTTATGAGAGAAAACTTGGCTGTAAGTCCATTGCTCTATTCTGCCGGCAGTACCCTCTTGTACCTTGTGTTTGCCGTGCTTCCGGATTGCATCATTTTGTCTTGTGCTTGACTTAATTTCATGTTTTGTTCATTATGGTCCTAGGAGCAATAGGGTGTTTCTTCCCAACCTCCAGTCCCGTGAGCGTGTGTGTGTGTCCCACAGGCTGGGTGTGTACAGCATCTAGGCCTGTGTAAGTACACTTAAAACATGATGACCATAGGACTCGGTTGTCACGCTCCTAATCAACCAATGGGTATCACCTTCTTCTCGGCTGTTTTCAGCTTCAAGGGCTTAGGACTAAGGGCCAGAGAAAGGTTGAAAACAGCACTGAAAATCCAGGGATAGATGGTTTGTTTTCTAACCTCCTTGGGGGGTCTCCAAAGGGCTCCAAGGCAGAGCCTCTGGCCAGTCAGAACCAACGGGGAGGTGCGGGGGGGGGCGGTGGGAAGATTTCTTTTTCTGAAAGCAGATTTACACCTCCTCCTCCCCCCCTCTCAAATTGGAACAGTCCTGGGAAAATGGGACAGGTGTCCCCAGTCAAGAGACTGCTGTTTACTCAATCCAGCAGAGCAGCTCTAAGGAGAGGAAGTCTTGCTACAAAAAAAAAAAAAAAAAAAAAAAAAAGCTTAAAATTTCCTATCAAGAGGCAATCCCTGATCCCTGCCAGTTGGACCAGAGGACCAACTGGAAACCCTGTTCTGTAACAGGTGAATGGCTGGAGCGAGTTGGTCAGGTCAAAGTTCACTTTGGAGACCAGAGGCCTGAGGACATTGTTTCTCTGCCTCTACCTTAACCTTCTAAGTAAGCCACCTTGCGGGGTATGGTGGTGAGGGAAGGCGGTAGGGAAAGGAACCTGACATGACCATTCCATAGAATCGCTGCATTTCGCCCCCAGCCTCGGAGCATCAGGAGCAAAATGAGAAAGAGCAAATCAGAAGGGTTCAAACACTAGTCAGTCCAGTCACTCCAGTCCCGGGTCAGGACAGCCACGACGTCCCGCATCCACCCATCACTTGGCCGCCAAATAACCCCAGGAGTTCTACTCCCAAAGGGACCACCAGGCGGTGATTGGCTCGCCTTGGGCGTGCCTATCCGGTACACCCGGAGGCTCCCTTTAGCCGCTCCAAAATTGACGTGAAGCCGATTTTGGTGCAATGCGAATTAGCTCCAGCAGCCGAGTCGGGAGGAGACTGCCGAGCTCCGGGAGCGCCTGCTGGGGCAAAGCTGGGGCCGGGAGTCAACGCCCGGCCGCCGATGGCTCCATCCAGGCCGCCGCCCATTGCCTTGACAACAAGCCCCCACCCGCCCTCCTGCACAGCAAGCAGGCTTGGGCCACCAGCTCTTGGGTACGCGAAGGCACCCCGCCCTGGACGCCCCGAATCCGTGAGCCGCGCAACCCCACCTTGCCGAGAGCTTCCGAGCGCCAAGCAGAGGCGCCCCCTCCTGCTCGAAGAGGGAAAGCCCGGGCGCCCCCAGCCTTGACTTCATAATAAAGCTCCCTAAAGGCTAGGGCTCCCCCGCGCGTTCCAGCGCCCTGCACCTGCTGGGTTCTCCCACCCGCCCTCACCCGGGGACCCAGGGTGCGCGGACGGCCCGGGAGCGTGCGTGGCTCCGCGGTCAAGTGCTGCACCCGGGCGCCCAAGGCACTGTGCTCCTGGGGAGGGGAGGGGGAGCGGGACATCCCCGAAGGCCGCCTCGCGGGAGGCGGGGAGGCTGCCGGGTGCACTGGGAGGGCGGGGAGCCCGCGGGAGGAGGCGGGCTGGGGGAGTGGGGCGGGCGGCGGGGAGGGAGCAGGAGCCAGGCAAGAAAGTAGCAGAAAGTGAGGCTGGCAGGCGGCGGCAGAGGCAGGAAGTCTGTGCCGGAGAGCAGTAGAAATTAGAGCCAGGGAGGGACCGCGGCGGCAGCAGCCAAGGCGAAAGAGGAAACTGCCGAAGAGGAAGCTCTGCGGCAGCCCGAGCCTCCCTGCGCTCCGCATCCCCGCGCCCGGCATCCCCGGGCGCCCGCGCCGCGCCTCCGGCGCCCCTTCCCCAGCGCAACCCCCGGCCGCCCTACAGCACTAGTCTGCCATGGCCCGGGAGAACGGCGAGAGCAGCTCCTCCTGGAAAAAGCAAGCGGAAGACATCAAGAAGATCTTCGAGTTCAAGGAGACCCTCGGAACGTAAGTGGGTGCTGGGGACCAGCGGGTGGAAGTGGCATCGGTGGCGGCAGCTGCATCGGCGGCTCCTGCTGCTACCGTCGCCACCGCCACCGCGGCAGAAATTGGCTGCTCCATGCGTCCTCATTGTCCCACAGTCCGCTCTTATGGAGACCCTCCGCGAGTCCACCGCGTGGGTCTGCGCCCACGGGTGACACCTCTCCTGGGCGGGGGAGGGGAGCTCAGGGCGCGCAGAGAACAGCCCACGCGGGCAGGCCGGCGGGCGGGCGACTTTCCATTTCCTTTGCCACCACCGCCCTCCACTGATTTTTCTCCCCACGCGTGACTGTGGGCTGAGCATGGTGGATCTTGCTGATCGCTGGCTGTGTGCTCTTACTCATCGTGTGTAGGGGCGCACTGGGTCGACGACAGTGGTCACGAGGAAATTCAGCTTTTGGTCCTACCCTTACATCACATATTCCTATGGAATTGGCATGTGCACGTACTAGGTGTAGGCAAGACTCTGGATGGCCTCAGGATGAAGGGAGGGGAGAATTTCGCAGTATTCAGAGTGGCATGTGGTCAGAGCTTCATCTGTGTGTACATTTCACCGGAGGGTCAGCTGCACGCGCTGCATGCGTGTCCGGGTGGGAGGAGGGTCAGGGAGTCTTTAGGGGAGGTCCTCTCTGAGGCTCATGCTTGCTGGTTACATCTCAAGAAAGCAGAAATAATCAAAAGTGTGTGTCATCCGTGCTCTGAACATGTGCCACTCAGGACAGCTGCAGTTCCCTTCCTGCGCATGAGTTGGTTTTGTTTTGAAGCGCCTCAGATAGGTACAGGGACTGTAGGGACTGTGAAAGAATTCAGAGCTGCTGAATGAAGTTCAAGTTCTTTTCTACCCCCCCTCCTCCACCCACTGGATCAGTTTCTGGTTTTGATCGGTATCTGTCCGTGAAGATACAGTCTCACACGTGCTGCGTGTAATGAGTGTTGTGCTGGGGTTTAGGGGGGGGGTGTTGATGACACGGAGAAAAAGAGGAGGTGATTCCCGGGCATGTATCGGTGTTGCTGGGTGGTTTTCTTGCCTTCTTCCTTCTCAACCTTATTTCTGCACCTGCTTTGCCTTTTCCGGGACCCCATTTTTCAAACCTGCCCTAAGTGTCCAGTCCCACAGCTAAATATTGGTAGTTATTTCTCTCTTCCCCATCCTCCACTCCGTCTGCAGTGGGACCCCCAGAGAGAGACTGGAGGGTGACTTTCTCAGCCGTGCTCTCAGATGCCTGGGACGGACCTGTGTGTGCAGTGTGCTGAGTTCCAAACAAGAGTCACCCTGCTGTGGCTCCCGGGAACCAGGGAAGGTATCTCTGTGCACCTACTTGCTCTCTTTGTGGAAATAAAACAAGAGGGGAAGAGGGGCTCTTAGCTTTTCAGTAGAAGGGGCTCCCGGCTAAGAGGTTACTTCCGGTCCAAACTTTTAAAAGGTTTTGAGGTTGTGCACCTGAGCTGGACAAGTTAAACAAGGAAAACAAAAATGTACCTCTTGCCTGTCACTCAGGGACCTGGCCTATGACTGCAGGTGAGGAGACAGGAGACTGGGGGATACCCTCAGGTGTATTTTACACCCTTACAAGTTTTTTCCCTGCCTGAAGGGCCCTTTGGCCTGCAGCCTTAAGGCTGGCGGATGCAATCTCTCTTCATAGACTCTCCTTACTGGCAGAGCCCCAGCACCATACCCGCACCTCTGCAGTGGCCAGGCTGAGCTCAGGGAGCCGCTTGGATGGAGCAGATTGTGCTGTGTAACACGCTGTTTGGGTTGACTGAAGAGGCTTCCATTTCTGGAAAGGTTGGAGCTTTGCCTTCACGCTGACCTGAGCTCAGACACAAAAGCCATCAGGGACTTGAGCTGTGTCCCTGTGAGCTGGTTCTCTTCTAGGGTACCATTTGTCTGAAAATAATTCAGAAACTCCCTGGTGTGATGCTGGCAGGGTACCCAGGATGGTACCAGAAATAAAACGATCAAGATAAAAACTGTCGAATGACATAATAGTGTTGACAATTATGGGAAATTCTTCTTCCCCCCCCACCTCCCAGAGGGTTTCTCTGTGTAACACCCCAGGCCGTCCTGGAACATGTTTTGTAGACCACACTGGCCTTGAACTCACAAGAGATCCACTTGCCTCTAAGCTTCCCAAGTGTTGGGACTAAAGGCGTGTGCCACCACTATTCGGCCTATGGTGGCATTCTTAAAGGTATGCAAAGCAGGAGGCATTTATTCTAATGCCCCTCGTGTGTATTAATCCACCTTAACTGACACACTAAATTGGTGACATTGGTCGTTTAGTCTTACCCATAGTTTTCAGATGAGGAATGGGGCGACAGAGAGGCTGTGAGCTAAGGAGCTAACTTCAAAGGGATGATGATAGAGCTGGGCAGAGGAGACATGAGTGTGCACATGTGTGAGAGCATGTGGAGGCCAAAGGTCAGAGGTCAGAGGTCAGCAGTCAGCAGTGCCTGCCTCCTTCCTCCGCTCTCCGCCTTACTTTTTGAATTGGGGTCTCACACTCAGCCTGGGGCTTATCTGTTTGGCTAGAGTGGCTGGCTGATGAGCTTCAGGGATCCAACCGTGCTGGGATTACAGATGAGGGCTGACCTGACCAGCTTTTATGTGGGTGATGGGAATACAGATTCAGTTCCGTAGGCTCATGTGGCAGACTGACCCAGACATCTTTGCGGTTCCAGAATGAACAGTTCTTCCTGATCCTCCATGCATGGAGTCACTTTACAGTCTAAAAATGGTCGTTTAACATGAGAGTAGGGGATATGGCCAAGTGGTAGGTGCTTCCCTGCTGTGTGAGGACTGGGTTACATGTCAGGACTACGCATAACTTTAAAAAAGGACTTTAGTATATGGAAAGCCAGTTTTAATAATAAGTCACAATTAGGGACAACCTGCTATCTAATTTCGAAGTTCTTGGGTTGTTGCCAGTGTACCATTTCCCTGACCTTGTAGAAGTGGTCCCACGTTGAGAATGACTGGCTCACCCTGGGCCGAGTCTAGTGATCTGGGTCTGATTCTTACTGTAGATGTTACTTTCTCTTCCTTCTGTGTGGGTTTTAAATCCGGACGTTTCTCTCTTTTTTCTAATGAAGTCTAGTAAGAACTAGACAATAACAACTGGACCCTGTGCCTAAAGAGTCACGTTAGCTCCTGGTCTCCTTCACCGAACACCTTCAAGATCCTAAGGTAGAACATTCTCCCCAGAAACTGGTGCTTATTTTTTTGGGGGGGGGGATAAACAAACACAACCCTGGAGGAGGATTCAATTGCCAGACTTTGTAATCTTGCATTTGGCCATCTTATACAGTATTTTTCCTTATAGGCTGGAAGGTTTAATGTTAGAAGTAGAGGGTCAAGCCACTTTGTCAGTGTGCAAGGGGGACCTTGCTGAATAGAGGCCCAGGGAGAGATGGGTGGGTCAGGAGGATGGAAAAAGAACTTGAGGGGGGTTAGAAGCAGGCATGGGTGTGTTTAATGCCCCTTCAAGTCAGGCCCCGGGAAATCCATTCGACCTCTGTGCTACATTTTACTATCCTGCAAAGGGGGATCCCAGAACCTCAGCAGATCTCTGAGTGAGGTGGTGAGGCTTAATTACTGTTTATTAATGAACAACATGTTTTCAGATCCCTGGCACAGAGTGAGAGCAGATAAATGTTGTGTAACAGTAAATTAGGGACAGTAAACATTTCTGTTGGCGCATTTGCGAGGCTGCTACATTTGCTGGTGTGTGTGTGTGCATGTGCGTGTGCATGTGCGTGTACGTGTGTGCGTGTGCACGCGCGCGCACGTGTGTGTGTGTGTGTGTGTGTGTGTCCCTGTTATGTGAATCCATGTGCAGGTGCATGTGTATTTGTATATCACATGTAGGTGTGTAGGCCAGAGAACAATCTTGGCTGTTTTTCCTCAGGCTCCAACCTCTTCCCCACCTTTTTTTTTTCTTTTGCGACAGGGTCTCCCATTGGCCCGGAACTCACTCACTAAGTAGGCTAGGCTGGCTGGGCAGTGAGCCCCAGGGACCAGCCTGTGGGCTGCCTCTGATTCTCTAGTTGGCTCCCACGTGCAGGCTACCAGGCCTAGCATTTTATTTTTATTATTTAATTTTTTTTTAAAATGTGGGTTCTGGGACTTGGACTCAGGTCCTCGTGTTTGCAAGGCAAACACTTTACTGACTGAGCCGTCTCCCCAGCCACATAGACATCCTTTAGCACCTTCTGGAAAAAATGGGAAACTTCCCATCTACCATTCAGAGAAGGATAGGGGAGGTTTTCAAACACCCCGACAAACCGATATTTTGTGGTCCACTGGTGTCTGGAAGGCATTTCTAATTGTTTCTCCTCGGAGTTTGCCTTGTGTGACGAGGTGTACCTCACTTCTACTTAAGTGTGTCTGTGTGTGTATGTGTGTGTGTGTGTGTGTGTGTGTGTGTGTGTGTGTGTGCAGCTGTGTAAGCACATGTTGTACATGCATGTGGAGGTAAACCTTGGATCCTGGCTTTCGAGTCAGAATTTTTCATTGGCCTGGAGTTTCCCTCTTAGCTAGGTTAGCAGGCCAGGGGGCCCAGATATTTGGCTGTCTCTACAGCACAGTGTTACAAGCACCACAAACCCCAGCTTTTCAGGGTTTCCAGGGTGCTGGGGAGCAAACACAGATCCCCGTGCTTGTGTTTCAAGCCCTGTACCAACCCAGCACCGTCTCCCCAACCCTGTGGAGGGACTTTTTTTCCCTTTGGAAGACAGGTTTTCTTTGTGCAACATCTTTGGCTGCCCTGGACTTGGTTTGTAGACCAGGCTAGCCCAGAACTCACAGAGATCTGTCTGCCTCTGCCTCCTAGGTGCTGAGATTAAAGGCGTGTGCCACCAGGCTCGATGGCTGTGGAGGGATATTTTTATGACTATTTGAGCAGCAGCGGATGAAACAGCCCAGACAAACTGCCTATCCCGAATAGAGAGAGTGGCGATGTATCTGTTTCATTAATCAAGTGTCTGCTGGGTGCTGCTTCAGAAGTGAATAAATGACTATGTCTGTGGGGGCAGGAACCATATTTCCCACCTGTCCCGTCCGCACACTGCTGAAACTGCTCACTAACGCACCTGTTGAGGACAAACATGATTGAGCTGTCTGAAACCCTAGATGGGACATAGACTTAGCTTTTCTTTAACGGAGGACGGGGGGCAGGATGGGGGTATTTCCTTGCATATGAGGAATGCAAAGCTACTTGGGGCTACTTGCATATTTACACTACTGCTTCTGAGGTCAGTCAGAGCCGTAGTGTCTGTGTAGAGCAGTTGAAAGACCAGACAGGGAGGAGCCATGACTCTCTGGGAAGCTTACCCAGTTGCAGTCTTTCCTGTTGGTTTGGGGGCCCTCAGTCTTGTTTGGAGGTACGATATCAGTTTGGTTTACACATCTAAGGTTATCTCTGGAAAACCTGCTAGGTTCCAGGCAAATTAAAAAAGAGATGATGAAAGGAAGCTGAGATGGTCCCAGTCCACCTAAGGCTTAGGGAGAGTCAGAGGGGAAGAGGAAGGATAGAGCTAAAGAACTGACTCGACTCACGGGTGACTTTAGCATTTGCTCCAGGGAAAATGGACGGGACTCGAGCAGAGGAGAGAGTCTTGGCTTTGCTGTGATGAACACTGACTTTCAGGCTGGAGAGCCACAGTGGAGAGGCTGGTTAGGAAGCTCCTACTGTGCCCCAGGAGAGTGCAGACAGTGTGGCAGCATAGGGAAGTAACTCACTGTGGGTTACTAGCTCTGGTGTTCTTATGGCCTAGTTCAGTGGGATCTGGGAAGCACTGTCTAGCTCTGGGCTAGAGCTTCTTCCCAGAGGGTCTAATGAGGGTTGGGACCCACACCTCCCTTTACGGTGTAAGCTGGTCAACTGGACTCACAGTAATTGTGCTTGGCTGGTCTCAGGGGAGGACTTTAGGGGTTAACTTGTTGAGTTTTCCTTTGGCTGGGTCTCCATAAATCCCTCTAATCTCTCCTTTCCCCAGATAAATCTCCCAAATCCCCTCGGATCTCTCTCCTCCCTCTTTTCTTCCTCTCCCATCTCCAAAGGCTTTAGGTGGTAGATCAGTAGGGAATTGTCAAATTATTGGTCATCTTGCCAGAGGGTGTCAGGCTGCTGCACCTCATGCCTGGGTTCTCACAGCATCTCCAGTCTCCCAGGGACCAGCGGGGAATCCAAAGGCCACTGCACTCGTTCGCATCCCTTTAATTAGTGAAGGGATTTCTGATAGGTGGCTAACACAAGCCTCACGGCATCATCATCTGGTCAGGTTTCTTTTCCCACTCAGTATGGCCAATTCCGGGCTTCTGTAGTTAAGTCAGGAGGATGTGTGGACTCTGGGAGAGGTGCCAACACTTTTCTTTCCCAGCCCCTGTCAGTTATGCCCCTTTGACTTCCTATGGCGCTGGAGAGCACGTCTTCTTTTTGGCTGGGTTTTGACTAGATCCTATTTGATTTTTGGTTTCTCATACAGTGTATATACAGTGGATACAAAGTTCACCACTCAGTCTCTAATCCCAGCAAGAATAACCTCTAAATGCATGCCCGGAGTAGGTCAAGTCCATTCTGTGGCAGACCACGTTGATTCCATGACTCTGTGCTGTGGTGCTATGTGTTTCACCAGGACCCAAATAAACCTCTCGTGTGTGTGTGTGTGTGTGTGTGTGTGTGTGTGTGTGTGTGTGTGTGCACATGAGAGTGTACACGTGTAGGTCAGAGGTCATGCTAGGATCTAGTTCTTCAGGTGCTATCTGTCCAGCTGTTTAAGAGATAGAGCTTGTCACCACCAGGTTGTAACTCGTCAGCCCTAGGACCCTCCTACTTTTCTATCTCCCCAGCACTGGGATTATAAGTGTGTGCTACCATCCCTGGCTTTTTTTTTTTTTTTTTTTTGGAGCTGGGGACCGAACCCAGGGCCTTGCGCTTGCTAGGCAAGCGCTCTACCACTGAGCTAAATCCCCAACCACTCATCCCTGGCTTTTTAATGTGGGTTATGGGAATCCAACTCAGGTCCAACACTTTCCCTGTTACCCCTGCAGCCCTACAGTTCTACTCCTGGTTAACACCGAGTCCTGGGGGACAGGTGTTTATTTGCTGAACCTGGGAAGGGAAGCAATAAAAACGAAATAGGGAGTTTGCATCAGCACAACTGTAGGTAGCTCTGAGACACTAGGTGCTTCCCTAATCTTTCTGGGTCTAGGTGGAGACAGAAGTTACCACCTCCTAGATTGTTGTAGGGGTTCAGTGACATCTAGGCAGCGCCTGGTACATTATCGAGATTGGATAAACAGGAGCTGTGATATACTGGAAGGTCCTTCAGCCTCTGAGGCTGGCTACCTAAGGCTCATCCGGGCTAGGACCAGTGAGAAGAGTGTTGTAGGGTCTGCTGGAAATTAATTTTTGGACGCTCTTGTTGCAAATATGCAAAATGTGTATTTAACCTTTCAGAAAATTAATTTAAGCAGCCACAGACAAGCTCCCCCATTCAGTCAGAGAGGAACACCTGCTGATTGTTCTTCAAGGTACACTGAGCAGCCATGATGGTGGTTTAGAGATTGCCTGGGAACCAGTGCAAGTTCCGTCAGGCTTCACTGTTTCCTAGCTGTGTGGCTTTTGGTCTTACTGGACCATTCTAAGTCCTCCGGCCTTCTCCATAAAAACCAGGTAACGAAAGACCCAGTAGGAGGGTAGCAATGAAGAAGAGGTGACAGGTGGAGAAAGCCACCAAGAACAATGTGTGAGCTGGGGCTCAGTGAGTGCCAGCTGTCTGTCATCCATCCCCGCTCCTCAGAGGCTGTTTGTAGCTCTGGAGGCCGTGCTGGACCATTCACGGTTTTTGCCAGCAGGAGGTGATTAAACCATATAGAGTGCTAGCATTAACCAAAAGGCTCAGCTTGAAAGCCTTCTCCAGGCCAGCCCGTGAGCGAGCGGGAGTGACCTACTTTGGTGACATCCTTTCCTCTGGCTGGCTAACCAGATTTGCCTCTCGGCCTCTCTTCCTGTTTCCTGAGCTGAGTTTGAAGACTCAGTCCACATCAGCCAATGCAAGAAGAGTCTTCCTGGAGACACACGACAGTCTGTGCTGCTGTGGTGCTGCCTCAGAATTAGTAATGCTGGCCCTTCAGGGGACTTGTTTGTTTCTGCCTTGTAACGCATATGGGTGTGTGCACACGTACATAAACACTGTCTTTTGGTGGAAATGGATCTTAGAGATCTCTAAGGTCTTGTGCATGGGCTGTGTCCCCAACTCTGAGTATAGTATTTTAATTTGATGACTGAAGTCACTTACCTAAAAATGTCATTCTGTCACAGAGTTGTTGTGTAGTTTATAATCTTTGGGTGGAGGAGATGGTTCATCTAGCACTACCTTAGCTAGAAGCCCAGAACTCACCAAAAATTAATGGGTATAAATGCACGTGTTTGTAATCCCAGTACTGGGGAGGAAGAGACAGGTGAATTCCTGGTCATCCTGTCTTGCTAGTCTAGTTTACTCGATGATTTCTAGGCCAGGGAGAGACTCTCTCTCCAAAGCAGGGTGGACGGTACCTAAGGAATGACACTGAGGTTGTCTTTTGTCCTCAACACACATGCTCATATATGTTTACCTCCACCTACATGCATATGTGCACCCGTATACATACAAACATTCATGTGCAGCCACGCACTGTATCTTAGTTCCTTTTCCCGATGATGGAAAAAAAAAATCCTGACAGAAGCAACTCACTGGGGAAAGGGTTCATTTCACCCTTCAGTGCCATTGCACAGTTCGTGATGGCAGGGAAGTCAAAGCATCAGGCACTTGAAGCAGCTGGTTACAACCACATCTATAGCCGGAAGCAGAGAACAGCATATGCATGCTGCCACTCCACTTCTTTTCTCATCTGTGAAGTCTAGGGAATGGTGCTACCCACAGTAGGCAGGTCTTCCCAATTAAAGCGGTAAAGATGATTCCCCAACGTGATTCTAGATCTACACTAACATCACACACAGACACACAAATAGAGTCTCTGGCATTATTAGGGAAGGGATCCAAGACTCTGCAAATGATAGGCAAGAGCTCTGCCCCTGAGCAAGTCCCCTGGTCATTATGTAGTTTAACACATCTATATATTGCATTAATTTTAGTGTGGTTTGAAATGGCACAGGGAAAAATTTGTTGTAAGCTGTCCCTGTTGAGGGTCTTCAGACAGGAAGTGGGAGAAAATGTCAAAAGCTCTGAGTTTCTCAGGACGCGGGCTCTAAGTATAAGTTTTGGAGCAGGTTCCAAATTGGACGTTTTCCCCTCTCGCCTGTTTTTGTACCCTCTATCTGTGCTCAGTGTCTGGTGTGGTCATGATCTGCCGGGGACTCCACGGTCCACGCTCCACCTGTTGAGAGGATCTTTCCCTGTCTTCCATGAGCATACCTCAGATCACTGGAACTGGTTTTGCAGTAAATTGGATTGAGTTTTAAGAAACGGAACCCTGAAAGCACCATATTAAAGAAAACCTCAGGCAGCCCCTGGAAGAGGAAGTTGTTGGATAATGATAATGAGTCCCTTGTTACAGGCCACACAATAGGTAAAAAGTGCCAAGGGCCGCGATTGCCAAAGCAGGCTGCCCTGGAACTAGACAAGGTCTGTTTTAAGACTCCCTTTTATGCTTTCATGGCTGTTTTCCGACGTATATTTTATGTAGGAAGTGAACTTTATATAGTAATTAGGGTCCTGCTCAGGCCTATCGAGCCCCGGAGCCCATGGGAATGCAAGGGACTTGGAGGTTAGCAAAGATGAGCACAGCGTTGGCTTCCTGTGGCCCTCTCTGCCCCTTTTACACCTGTGATGTCATAACAAGACTTCACATTTGTTTCCTGCTATTTTTGTTTCAACAATTGTGGTTAAAATGTGACATAAACCTTCACCATCATGGCCGTTTTTAACTGTAGAGTTCCCTGTCAGAACGTCTGTGTTGAGCCACCACCATCCATCCATCTGTAGAATTTCTTTTACTCTTCCCAAATAGGACCTCTGCACTCATTAACCAATCACGTCCTCTTTCCGTTCCCTGGATGCCTGACAACCAGCATCCCACATGCGGCCTCTCTGGTTTGTGAGTTCTTTAAAATGCCTTTTACGAGTGGACTCACGGCCTTGTGTGTTTAAGCTTCTTTTACCTAGAATGTCATCGCGTTTGCCCAAGCTGTAGTAGGTGGTTCTCCAGTCTGTAAAGCAATCATTTTTCACTGTATGGATAGACTACATTTTTTTTTTTTGCTTATCTTTTTATTGATAGACCTGCACAGTTTCTACTTCTTGGCAACTGTGAATAATGCTTCTGTCAACCTGGATATGCAAATCTCTTCTCAACACTCTGTTCAGTTCTTTTGGACACATATATAGAAACGCCGAAATGCCAATGCTGATCAACTGATCATAAGATAGTCCTGTGCTTCACATATATGTGTCTATTACACACTCATACACACACACACTCACACACACACACGCTCACACACACATACACACACTCACATATACACACTCATACACACTTACACACACACACACACTTACACACACACATACACACACACATACACACACACTCACACACACACTCACACACACACTCACACACACAGACACACACAGACACACAGACACACACATACATACACACTCACACACACACAGACACACACAGACACACACACACTCACACACACAGACACAGACACACACACACACACACACACACACTCTTTTGGGGTGTTAATTTTTCATTTTTCTCAAGCCGTGCTTAGAGTCTCTAGGTAGTAAAGAGTGACCTTGAACTCCTGATTCTCTTTTCTTCATCCTCCAAGTGCTAGTATCACAGGTGTGGACCACCATGCCTAGATTCCACACTTCATTTTAATTATCTTTCAGTTTTGAGGATTGAATGTAGGGACTCATGCATGCTAAGCTACTAGATAAGTGCCATGTTTAATTATAATTAAATTAGTTATTCTAGTGTGCATTGCATGGGTGTGGGGCATGCACATGTGCATGCACATACTCAGCCTTACGAGTGCCTGAGGAGGCTGCAGCAGGATGTGGGTGTTTCCCTGTCCCTCTCAGTTTTATTGAACGAGACAGGGTTGCTCACTGAGCAGGAAATCCACAATTGTTTCTGACTAGTCTGGCAGGCCAGTGTTCTCTTGACCTGCCTGCCTCTGCCCCAATGGCTGAGGTTATAATCATGTTCACCCATGACTGGCATTTGATGGAGACACTGGGGATTCAAACTCAGGTCCTAATTTTTGCAGAGTAGGCTGCCCAGCCATCTTCCCACACCCCGTGATTCTGACTCGATGTACCGCTGTGCTGGTCTCTGTGTTATTTTGCACCCCCATTTTACAGATAGGCAAACCGAAGGTCAGAAGGGTTAAACGACCCAGGTTAAAATGCTGCAGAGTAATGAGTCTTCTGACTCCCAATTCCAAGCTTCTCCTCCCATCCCATGCTGTGGAACAGAGCCACTTACTGGAGTTGGTGACACAGAGGAGGTGCTGACCATCAGGGAGGAGAGCAAAGCAGTGCCCTTGTGTGGATGAGTGTGGCAGGACCGCACAGTGTGTCAGACACCTCTGGCTGGGAGGAGCTCTGACTTTAGCCCTCCACCTGGGTCCTTATGGTTTGGTAACTTACTCGTGAGATTCCGGAGCCAAGCTCTCCTTGGGCAAATTCCAGGGGAACAGAGAAGCTAGGAACCTGACCTTTCTTGCTAGCTCTGCTAGTCAGGAGCCAGAATCCTGATCTGTCCCTCAGTGTGGCTTGCTTACCTTGATCCACGTGAATCATATGCTTACATTACAGACATTTTATAAGTCCCAAGTGAGCCAAGCCAGCTGTGAGACAGAGTATGTAATGAGGCCTGTGTCACCCAACAGTCATCATTCTATTATAAAGACGATAGCTTTATGACCAAGCCTTTCTCGTGTTAGCAATATGCTCACCTTTGAAAACGAAGCTATTATCTTTTGGGAAGGCATTTACATTGGTTGCATAGTGACCTTGACTCTGCTCCCAGAGTTTCTTAGTGTAACAATCTATCTGGCCCTACTGAGGTGTTTCTTCCTCTTCTTCCTTCTTCCTGTTCCTTCTCCTCTTCCTCCTCCTCTTCCTCTTCTTCCTCCTCCTCCTTCTTTCTTCTTTCTTCTTCCTTTTCCTCCTCCTCCTTCTCTTCCTTCTTCTTGTTTTTGTCATTATTTTATTACTATTATTGTATTGTTTTCAGTATTAGTTTTTAAGTGATTAACACTGTAAAAGACACTTTTAAAAGGAAATAGAAGGTCTGAAGAGATGGCTTAGTGGTTAAGAGCACTGACTGCTCTTCCAGAGGTCCTGAGTTCAGTTCCCAGCCACCACATGGTGGCTCACAACCATCTGTAATGGGATCTGATGCCCTCTTCTGGTGTGTCTGAAGACAGCTACAGTCTGAAGATGAGCTACAGTGTTCTCATATACATGAAATAAATACGTAAATTTTTACTAAAAAGAAAGAGTGAAAATAAATATTACCTAGTGAGAGAATTTAAAAAAAAAACATGAAAGGATATCTGGTCCATTTTCTGCAGCTGTGACAGCAAACTATGGACCAGGCAGTTTATAAAGAAAAGAGCTTTGCTTGCGTGGCTGACAGTTCTAGAGCTTCAAGAGAATGACTCATGCATTTGCTTGGTATCTAGTGGGCTTTATTTGTAGGTAGGGAATGTTCTAGAAAGTTCTCTGTCTCTCTATCTGTCTCTCTCTGGCTCTGTCTCTGCCTCCCCTAACCCCCATGTATGGATTGTCTGTTTTGGAAAGCCACTGTTGAAATTATGGAGGACGGCTTCCATGTTCCTATTCAATCTTGATGATTTCCCACAAGGCCCTACCTCCAAATACTGTTAGTGGATGGCTTTGTGCATTCGATCTCTGCGTGTGAGTTCTGGGGACACCTCTAACAGCAGGTATGAAGAAGAGTGCACTGGATGGCTGGGTGAGCACTGGGACCTCAGTTTCCCCAGGGTGCCCCTGAAGTTGTTAATAGAGGTGGCCTCTTGCTTGTGGTAGGGTAGCAGATATTTACCGATTGGTAATAGTATTGATCCTTTGTCCTTCTCCCTGTGGCTGTGGTTGGGTCACTGCACACAGGTCTGTGTTGGCTGTGGGTATGGTGGTGGCCGCTTGGGTTGCATGCCATGGATGACGGGCGGTGTGAGACATATCAGTGTTTTGTGCTAGCTTGGCAGTTGTGGTGGTAGCATTCCTTGACTTACTGTCATGGTCACCACTTCTCCTGTGAGCACCACCTCTAAAGATGTCCCCAGACTCAGCAGTGTGACGGAACCCGGTGCCACTTAACAGGCTTGTAGAGAGCTAATTATACACACGAGCAGAAGGAGATCAACTATGGTCACATCCGCACGTGGCTGCCTGTCCCTGATAGGACAAGATAGGGAAATGTGGCTCCTCAGTTGCTCCATGATAGGTGACACAAAATAAATACCGTCTCACACTCAGCCCTGTCCTCTGACAAAGTGCAAACACCTCATACCTTCAAGCCAACTTCTTAGCCATGGCTCCCCCGCCCCTTTAAGAAGGGTTTTCCTGTAGCCCCAAATGTGCTATGTAGTCATAGATAACTCTCAACTTCTGATCCTCCTGCATCTACCTTCCAAGTGCTGGGTTTGTATGCATGGACCGCAATTGATTTATGTGGTACTGAAGATTGAAGGCCGGATCCTGTGTATGCTAGGCAGGCTCTACGTCTCCACCCTCTGTGGCTTGGATCTTAGATGTCTACCAAATATTCCTGTGTTGAAGGCTGGCTCCTACTTGACACTGTTGGAAGGTGGAGGAACTTTCAAAAGCTGGGCTCCAGTGAGAGGTCTCTGGGGGTGATGTTGGGACTCCATGTTCTGATTCTCTTTCCCTTTGGTTTTGGCCACCAGGTGAGTATCTACTCCCCTGTTAGCTGTACCATGATATGCTATTTTATGATATGTCTAAAAGCAACAGGGCTAACAGCCGTGCACTGCCACAACTGAGCCCAAGGAGACCCCTTCTCTTGGTCTCTAGTATTTGTTACAGTGACAGAAAGCTGACCGGTACACTTCCTTGAGAGGATTTTCAGAACAACTTGCCATTAGATGATGGTGTCTTTCTTAGGATGGAAGCAAGCCACCCAGCAGTCTTCTTATGTAGGCTGTAAAACCAGGAGCTTGGAGATCAAGTGACCCGTTCAAGGTTCCATGTAGAAATCCAACAACATCCAGGCCAATAGCTTTTTGGCTGAGATTTTTCTTGTCCTGCCTTGTGGGTGTAGACAGTGAGTGTTGGGAAGCACCAGCCCCAGCTCTATGGCAGCCATGGTGCCTAGAGGACATGCTACTTTGTGGTCTTTGCCTTGGTCATTGGCCCGTGGCCTTGGGCTTCCTGTTTCAGGTGTAAATTATCCCGAGGACATGATAGGTGGCTGAGAAATGCTGAGTGGAGTGGTTAGTACTTTTGTTTCCTCTTCCTGCTTTCTTCCCACTGTGCTGTGTTGGGGACCACAGGTCATTTGTCCCCAAATCAGCGAGGCAGGCAGAGCTGAGGGCAAGGCATATCGGTTCCCTATGCTACTGTGCTGGAGGTGGGTACACATATCCCCAAGTCCCCTGGGGACAGGTCTTACCCATGGACAGAACCTAGTTCAGATGGAATACCAGTGTGCTTAGTAAATGCTTACATGCTTGATGGGAAAGTAACTGATGAATAGAAAAGAGGCAACATGGCCTCCGACTGGCTGGATGACGTTCTAATTCCAGCTGTGCCACTTAGAGCTATGAGGCTGTGACGGAGTCATAGCACCCGAGTTGCGGGTCACAGAAATCAAACTCAGGCTGTCATGCTTTTGAGAGCGGGCACCTCTGTACCCACTGAGCTGTTTCACTGTCTTCTCTTCCCCTGCCTATTTTGAGACAAGCTTACCCGTAGCTGAGGATGACCTTAGACATAGTTTGTAGCTGAGGATGACCTTGAGTTCTTGATCCTTCTCTGTCTCCCTAAGACTGGGTTTAGAGGCACACACAACCATGCCCAACTTATGTAGCATTGGGGACCAAACCAAAGTTTGAGCACGATGGGCAAGCATTCTGCCAAGTGTGCTTCATCCCCTAACCCTCCAAGGCCCAGAGTTTTTGTTTCTTCATGGCGAAGTAAAGATAACAGCGTACTATCTTTCTAGCTTATGGTGAGGATCTTATCACTAAAAAAGGGAGAGAAAAGAGAAGAAAAGGAAAAATTGAGGGATGCAGGCATGTTCCATCGATTATGAGTACAAAATGAAGGACTTGAGTTTTAAGCAGGTGGATGCTAGACTCCATCATTTGATTACTTTCAGTGGAAAAACCTTGATTCACTCCTAGGACATAGAGCATGTTTTCAAGAACAAGGAAGTAAGCATTAAAGATCTACTGCTTACTTCTCTTGTTCCTGTCAGAAGTGACTTAATGGAGGAAGGATGTGTTTTACCTCACAGTTCATCATGATGGGGGAAGTCATGGCAGACATGCATGAATGAATATAAGCCAACCTGGTCAGGAAACAGAGAGAGAGAGAGAGAGAGAGAGAGAGAGAGAGAGAGAGAGAGAGAGAGAGAGAGAGAAGAGAGGAGAGAGAGGAGAGAGAGGGGAGAGAGAGAGGAGGAGAGAGAGGGGAGAGAGGGGAGAGAGAGAGAGAGAGAGAGAGAGAGGAGAAGAAGAAGAAGAAGAAGAAGAAGAAGAAGAAGAAGAAGAAGAGGAGAGAGAGAGAGAGAGAGAGAGAGAGAGAGAGAGAGAGAGAGAGAGAGAGAGAGAGAGAGAGAGAGAGAGAGGGAAGGGAAAGAGAAGAGGAGAGAGAGAGACAGAGACAGAGAGACAGAGACAGAGAGACAGAGAGAGAGAGAGAGAGAGAGAGAGAGAGAGAGAGAGAAGAGGAGAGAGAGAGAGAAAGAGAGAGAGAGAGAGAGAGAGAGAGAGAGAGAGAGAGAGAGAGAGAGAAAGGTGCTCTGTTGTTTCTCTTCTCATGCAGTCCAGATACCCAGCTCATGAACTGGTTCCACCCACCGGTATCTTCTCACCTCACTTAACCCAGACTGGAACAATCTCTCACAGACATGCCCAGAGGCTTGTCTCTAGTTGATTCTATATCCTATCGAGTTGACAATCAATGTTACTCAACACAAGAGCCCTTTAGAGATCGTTATAAAAGCGTTGGTTTTGTTGCAGAGAAAGAGTGAGAAAGAGATACTGAAATCTCATAAGGGGCTGGGCTGGCGTTAAGGGGTGGTGGTCATGTGGCTTATGGTAGGTAGGGAGGAGGCTGACTAGTCATGGTGGGAGCAGTCAATCACTCATCCACACAACAGCTTTTGAGTGTCTCTGGGGTGAGCCGTGCTGGGAGAATCCTGCGTGTTCTCTCTCTAGCTTGTGATGGCTGTACTCATTATAGAAGAGACACATGTTCTTAGACTCAGTGCTCCTTCAGTCTCCCCAAGGCATAGAATACCAATACGTAGAGTTTGGTTGGTCTTGAAAACAATCCTAAGCAGTGTAAGTGCCTCTGTGGTCACTGAAGGAGCCTGCTTTCCTAAATGTTTTTGTCGGTGATTAGCCCTTGAGAATCTTCTCTCTCATCTTCTTCCTCCGGATCTTTAAGTCGCCACCATTTTCCACCTGTGGATTACTCCGTTCAGATTAGCCAGCAGGAAGTTTTAAGCCATGGGTTTTACCTCACTCTCTCGACTGTGCCGAGAAAAGATGAATAGTGGGAGAAATAACCTTAGGATGTACTTTAGGACTTCAAAGCAGCTCTTAGCTCCGTGGTGTGGGAGGTAAAAATGGAAGAAGAATGAGGGCGAATGATTCCACCCTTCTAGGTTGGGTAGCTCGCTGTGGTACGTGGTATGTCTGTTGTATCTCGCTGATTTTCTGTCGCCGTTCCGCTTAGCAGCAACCATGTTTTCCAGTGTGGCTCCTTGCTGCCTTGAGATTCCCCCTAGAAGCAGGGTGTATGTAGCCTTTTCTTGAAGAATAATAATATATGTATTATTTTTCTTCAGAAGCTATATTGAAGCTAGACAGAGAAACTTCTAGGCATTTACAGTTATAACCTCCTAAGGTTTTTGGTGGTTTTTTTTTTTTTTTTTTTCCTCCTCAAAATTTGTCAGGCTCTTTGTCTCGTGTCCCAGATCCACTGACTCTGACAAAAGCTTTTGTCCTCAGCACCTTGGCCGAACTTTCTGAGTGAAGAGACCCCACGGTCCCCCTTTGCCAGGATCCATTTTTTCGTGGTATTAGATGATCTGAAGAGGTTGCAAGGACTGGTGCAGCCGGGCGTGAGGATGCTATGCTGAAGAGAACCATGCCTTTCAGTATCTGAGAGCTTCCCTGGACGCCTGACTTTGGGAAGGCTCATTTAGTCAGTGTACATCCTGTGGATTAAATCCTGATTGACACACGGGGAGAACTGACTGGCCTCCAGTCACACCATGCGATGGATAAGTCCCCCGGAAAGACTTGAATTTAGATCTGTCTAAAGAATTTTCTAGAAGGCTGTGTCCAGCTCACAGCAAACTGAGATGGGGCTATGCATCTCCTCCAGGGTGTGTCCTGTACACCCCAGCTCCCCACTGGCTTGCTTTTGTAGGTTCCTTGGAGGGACCTTCCAGGGGCTCTGTAGAAGGTCTTTGGTCCTGTTACTGTTGCATGCTCAGAACTTTACCTTTTCCCTGAACTTGTCCTGGAACCCAGAGTTGGCAGATGTGCTAATCTCAACCTGCAGGGCAGTGTGCTGGATCTGGAAACCGACCTGGTACTTGCTTATCAAAACCCGTGTGTGACAAAACACATGGGCTTACCAGTTTATGGGTGAGGAAGACATTTTGTTACTGTCTTGCTATTTCTATCCTGGCAAAACGAGGCCATTATTTCCTTGTGCATCTCTGTGTGTGCGTATGCGTGCACATGTGTGTACATGTGTGTGTGTGCATGCACAGGTTGCTGTGTGGATGAACACAGGCTATGGAAGCCAGAGAGCAGCCTTGGCTGCTGTTCCTTGCTGCTCCCCATGTTTGTATTTTGAGACAAGATCCTGAATTTATTTTTATTTAATTTTTTTTAATTTTGTGTTTTGAGTTTATTGGCTCAGAACCTCATCTAGAAGAAAAGACTGGCTGGCTAGCACCATCTACCCAGCAGTGGGCACCTCCAGGACTGGCAGTTTTGTGTGGGTTCTGAGAATTGAATTCAGGTCTTCTTGTGTATAAGACAAGCATTATCTTCCAGCAAAGAAAGTGACTGGTTACATATCCAGAGAACTGAGATTTCCAACTAATGTGCACACCGACTATGGCAACAGCAGCAGAAACAAAACTGTAAGTAAAAGCCAGTTATGGTCTTCTCTTCGGATTCCGGCAAGCAAAATGTGTCGGTCACTGGAACTGGACACATGTACATTATCTACAGGTTAGGTGTCTATCAACAAAGGATTGTGGGAAATTCAGTCATACATCCAGACAGGCAGAGGAGTCTGGTTAGTTTCCTCAAATGGCTAAACATGTACAGGACTATCATCGCTGTCTCTGTCTCTTTGTGTGGCCTGGCGTTGAGCTAGTCACTTACCACAACTGACTATAATAGGTAATTTTTGAGAGTTAATTTAGCTGGGCAGTGGTGGCACATGGCTTTAATCCTAGCACTCAGAAGGCAGAGGCACTCAGGAGTTCAAGGCCAGCCTGGGCTACAGGGTGAGTTCCAGGATGGTCAGGGCTACACAGAGAAACTCTGTCTTGAGAAACCAATATAAATATATAATGTATAATGTATAATATTAATATCAATATATTATATATTAATTATAACACCCCCACATATATATGCCTTCTACCTGTCCCTTACCCTTCTACCCTTACGAACTCATCCCTTCCTCTACCTGTCTTCATTCCACATTCACGTTTGTGCATGCATGTGTGCGTGGGCGCGTGCGCGTCTGTTCCTCACTGGACTTAAGAAGAGTAGCCCACATTGACGAGGTGCGCTGCTATCTCCTAGAGCATGAGCAAACAAATCATCAGTGGCTATACCACTTCCGGTCCCCCACCAGCACTTCCGGTCCCCCACCAGCCCTGGACTCCTGTGAGCTCCGTTAAGTGGGTCTGGGCCCCTGTGAGCTCCTTCCCCATCCATGATTAAACACATGGTGGTTCTGTCTGTGTAGCTCTGCAGGCAGCCATAGCTACTTTGAGTTCATGAATGCCATGATCGCGTCTCCAGCTTGGGACAGGGTTTGACGGCCCCATCTGCATTGCTTGGGCTTGTACGTTTTTTCCCCACCTTCTCTTCCAGTGTTCACTGAACCTTGAAGAGGGCGATTTGGGTGAGCATCCAGACTGAGGCCGAGTGCTCAGCAGTCATGCGTTCGCAACGCTTTGCCCAGCATGAATCTACCCATCAATTTCATCGTTGCAAATGAAGCTTTTTTGATCAGGCCGAGGGCAGTACAGTAACTTCCTAGTAGAAACGTGAACACAGAAGTATTTAGAAGGCCTGGCCAGGCATGTTTGGATGCCTAGTACGTTACCCTTAAATGAGGTGTTTTATTTTATCCTATTTTGAAGATTCTTACTCTAAAGAAGTTTTTTCCCCCTTTCCTTATCAAAATATGATAAACGCTACTCTAAACGTTATTAAACGCGGTGGCTTTTTCTCAGGGCTCCCTAACTTGGAGGAATCATTATTATCATGTATAAATGACTCATCATACATTATGCACCTCAAGCAGTGTTTTATATTCTCAATAATTGGAAAACACCGGGAGAAAAGCACGAGGAAAATGTTAAGTGCTGAACATTCGCTCTGTGAGGAAAGGTCTGCCAGCTTTTGAGGCAGTTACTCTGCTTAGGGTATATTTGCAGTTCCGTTTCTCTATTGATTTGTGTGGAAGGTGACCTTTCCTTGTCACAGGAACTTCTTCCCAATGAGAAGCAGTTAAAACTGATGTTGAGTTAACACCCAGAGGTATCAGGAGCCAAGCAGTTCAGTGTTCGGTTTGGTTCTAGTTTTGCCCACGATTCCTCGTGAGTAAGCTTCCGCTATGAGCAGGTGAGCTCTTAGGTGTTCTAGTCTTGGTCTTCTGGAATCCAGAGTGACCTCGCAGGTTCTGGACTCACATCCCTCTGTGGCAAGTTTTACCTATTCAAGGTAAAAGGCCCACATGCACAGGGCTTTATGGTACATTTAGTGTCTTGAGTGCTCTGTCCACCTTGAAATTCTTTGTGTGTATATGGTGTGCGTGTGTGTGGTACATGAACCTTTGTGTGAGGTGTGCGTGTATACATGTATATATGTGCATATCGAGGTCAGAGGTCAACACAGGGTGTTTTGTGCATATCGAGGTCAGAGAGGTCAGCACAGGGTGTTTTGTGCATATCGAGGTCAGAGGTCAGCATAGGGTGTTTTGTGCATATCGAGGTCAGAGAGGTCCACACAGGGTGTTTTCTTTGGTTGTTTTTCCATCTTATCTTTTTATTATTATTTTTAATTTTTATCTTTATTTGCTAAATGCGGAGTTACAGATCAGGAAGAACACCCGGCCGATGAGTCCAGGGATCCTCCTCTGTTCTGCCTTCCAGTGCTGGGATTACAAACGTGAATCTCTGTGCCTGCCTTTTTATTTGGATGCTAGGGATTTGAACTCATGCTTTCTTATGCAGCAAATGCTTTACCCACTGAGCCATCTCTCCAGCCATTCCAACATTAAGGTCTTAATATATTCTTGAATATGAGCCCCCCTTTGTGTTTTGCCTTGTACTTCCCAAATAATAGGGTGTAGGGCCTTATCCCATAGAGTATGGGAGTAGGAGTATAAGTGACAGCTATGTCCACATGTGCTGAGGTAATGTTCTGTGAGGGTGATGTGCAGTAAAGAGGTGCCAGAGGACTGGGGACATGGGTTGTTCAATGATGTGCTCACTAGATGTCTTTAGTCGGGATTTCTATTCCTGCACAAAACATCAAGACCAAGAAGCAAGTTGGGGAGGAAAGGGTTTATTCAGCTTACACTTCCACATTGCTGTTCATCGCCAAAGGAAGTCAGGACTGGAACTCAAGCAGGTCAGGAAGCAGGAGCTGATGCAGAGGCCATGGAGGGATGTTACTTACTGGCTTGCTCCCCCTGGCTTGCTCAGCTTGCTTCTTATAGAACCAAGGACCACCAGCCCAGGGACAGCACCACCCACAATGGGCTGGGCCCTCCCACTCTGGAACACTAGTTGAGAAAACGTCTTACAGCTGGGTCTCATGCAGGCATTACCTCAACGGAGGCTCCTTTCTCTGTGATAACTCCAGCTTGTGTCAGGTTAACACAAAAAGCCAGCTGGTACACTAGGCGAGCTTCAGGACCAGAGTTCAGTCCCAGAACTCATATTTAAAATTTGCTAGTTGTTGTGGTGTGGGCTTTGAATTCCAGCACCAGGAAGATGGAGACAGGCGGCCAGCTAGCCTGGGTGAAATGGCAAGCTATAGGCCAATGAGAAACTCTGTCTCAAAAAATAAAACATTGGGGATGACTTCTGAGGAGCAGCACTCTAGAGACGGACTTCTAGCCTCTGTACATTAAGTGAGGTGTGTGCACAGACACATGCGAATGTACCTCTTCCCATAGGGAAATGCACATTTACACACGCACACACACATACTCGCACACTCAAGGCTGTGCCATTCAGTGAGCATCCAGGTAGGACTCTTGTTTCTTCAGGTCTGAACCTAGCGGAGAAATGAGTACAATTGTATCTCGGCTTCCGGTTAAGGAATCAATCGATGATTTTAAATGGCAGAGTGGAGGCTTCTAGCGCTTCAAGGAGCCTGTCACACACGGCTTAGTTTACAGAACAAGTATTCCCTTTGACAACAGAAAGGAGGCCAAAGAAAGTCCTTTTATGGAGCAGATGACATAATGTCACTTCTGCTTTTCATACGATTGCTGCCCTTATGAAATAGAGTGATATTCTGGGGAGGCCGGCAGATGCTGCCCAGTCAGTATATGCTTAAGAACATTTCCAAACTAATTTAAGGCTCACATGCTCGGCACTGATAAAATTAGCCAGCTGGTCACTTCTCCATCCCGTTGGGTTAACATGAATAGTTTGAACTCCAGAAGAAGGCAGAAGTGTTTGCCCGTAGCCAAGGCATTCTATAAACCTCTTCCGTTTTGATTTCATTGAAAGCTTTCTTTCTCCCTTTAGACTTGTAAATAGAAATGAGGGAGAAATGAAGGGAAGAGAGGCTGTGCGCTCACAGTCATAGCAGAAGGTCACTTTTGTATGCACTGAGCTCTGACAATAGCAGCCCCCTTCATAGTATGGCCGCAGCAGGGCAGTGGGGTTGAGAATAAGAATCTCCTGAAGAGAGTATCATGGGTACTGCTCCTTAAGAACATGGAAGTTGGGGAAACATCACGCTTCCTCATTGAGCCTGTGCTGTGTGATGTTTCTCTGGTAACCAGGCTTCACAGAGGATTGCCTCCTACGGTTCCTGCTTCCACTTCGAGTGGATGTAAGGGCCTTTTGGAACGTCTAAGCTTGAGAAAGTTCATTCTGGACAGAGAGCCTTGTAAACAGCTCGTTCTTTGATCAGCTCGAGAGAACAGAGGTCTGAACAGGCTAGAGGCTTTCAGTAGGGCCACACGAGTTGGGCCTATTGAGTTCAGAGCTTCCAGGGGACTTGCCAGAATTTCATTGGGATTTCAGACACTAATCTTCTTTTGTGTGTGTGCGTGCATGCATGTATACCTGTGCAGGTGTGTGTGTGTGTGTGTGTGTGTGTGTGTGTGTATGTGTGTGTGTGTCTGTGTGTGTGCACTTGTATGTGTGTGTGTATGTGTGTGTATGTGTGTGTGTGCACTTGTATGTGTGTGTGTCTGTGTGTGTGTGTATGTGTGTGTATGTGTGTATGTGTGTGTGTGTCTGTGTGTGTCTGTGTGTGTCTGTGTGTGTGTGCACTTGTATGTGTGTGTGTGTGTGTGTGTATGTGTGTGTGCACTTGTTGTGTGTGTGTGTGTATATGTGTGTGTGTGTGTGTGTGCACTTGTATGTGTGTGTGTGTGTATCTGTGTGTCTGTGTGTATGTGTGTGTGTGTGTGTGTGTGTGTGTCTCTGTGTGTGTGTGTGCACTTGTATGTGCACGTTTGAGACTATTTCTAGGTCAAAGGACAGCCTTAGGTTTTGTTTCTTAGGACCTGTCCACCTTGTGTTTAGGCTTGGCTGGCTGGCTGGTTCTAAGCTTCTCTACCTCCCAGTGCTAGGTTATAAGCGTGTATCCCTGTGCCCCACTTTTTATGTAGGTGTGGTGGCTGGACTCAGGTCCAGCAAGCCCTTTACTGCCTCAGCTACCTCCCAAGATGCTAAACTTGTTTAGGAGATAGAAACTCACCGAAGAGCTCCTTTGAGTGAAATGCCTTTTATCTTTTGTCTCTTTCCAGTCTTCTGTATTCATAGCCCAATCTGGGATGGAGCATGGTGAACTATCCCAAGCTGTTGGGAGAAAGAAACAAGCCAACCAACATGAAGTTCTTAGGGTGACACCTGCTCCAGCTTTAGGGCTCTAACTATGCCAACCCGTCCTGTCAGCAGCATGACCTGGCATGGACATTGTTTGATGTGCCTAATGATTGTGTTGTCATTGTTCCTGGCTCTGTGCTCCAAAGCGCTGCTTTTCTTCCTGGAGACCAAAAACAGGAGGAGACCTTTATCTGCTAAATGATCACGGGGTTGATTGTTTTTTTTTTTTTAATTTTTATTACTGCTTGGTAATTTTCAGTTGTTGATTAGCTGACATGTTGAGAGCCCTATGTGGTGTGTATCTGTCTTTGCATAGAGTAGACATTTTGTTCTGGCTTTATTTATGTTGTCTGTTAATGAGTTCTCAGCTCAGTGAAACTCAGCACCGGAGACTTGCAGGAGGTGGCTGGGCGGCCATGATTACGGAATGAGTACCTGGATCTTCTTGTAAGAACTTCTATGAAGTAGACCGTCTGGGTCCCCGATTTTACCCCTGCTCACCAGGGTGATCCTTAGACAGAAGCTTCTGTGAAGTGCATTTAATCTTGAGGGCTGATAAAATATGCTTTCTTAAAAGTCCTTGCAAGCCTTTCTGAGAAAACAACTCACGTCTTGGGATTGATGGCACAGGCAGCTTTCCTAAGGGCAGGTGTGGCATTGGAAGTGGCCTGTGTTCCTTCTGTAGCCTGATCAGTTTCCTGTCTAGGTAATTAGATAATTCCAGACGTGCTAATTAGCCGGTGCCAGGAGCTTGTGTCATTGGCAGTGCTGTTGATGGACTAGTTTCTAGGTTGTGGGTGTGGCCCTTTAGATGACTTGAAATCTGAAGTGAAACTTTAGGGCTAGGGTTCAGTTGGTGGAGTTCTTGCTTAAAACTCACCAGGCCCTGATTTCAATTCCAATCACCATGTAAATTGGGTATGAGTGCCTTTAATCCAGAAAGCAGAGGCAGAAGGGTCAGTAGGTTAAAGCCATCTTTGACTACATAGACGGTAGGACGTCCTATCTTGAAAAAAAAAAAAAAAAAAAAAAAAAAAACCCTTGAGTTTTGAATTCAGTCACCGTGTTTGGACACCTGGTGTTTTCCCCACACGGATGGATCCTCCTGTCGCTCACACATCAGCCGAGGGCCACACAACTTGTTTCTAATAGCAACTTGTCATGGTTTTGTAGGATTCTGGTGGCAGGCACAGCCCCACAGACTGCCCCAACTTCTGGGCAAGCTCCAGGCCCCGGGTTGTGATTTGAGCTTGGGTTGTTAGTGGAGAGTTCCTAAGCCCCTTCCCCAGTTTGATAATTGGTTATTGGAATTAAGGAAGTTCTTGCTTACTTTTTTTTTTTTGTGTGTGTGTGCAGTTTATTGTGAAGGAGGTGCCAAGGGATACAGGCGAACATGCAGGTGAGCAGGTACTCATTTGTGAGGTTGGAAGTGTCCGGATGCAGACGCCTTGGTTCCTGTGAATTTAGGGCATATTGTCTGGCTGTCACATAGATGTATACACTAACCCAGGAACACCCTAAATCTCATTGTTTCTGGTTTTTATGAGGAGTCTATCATCCAGGACCTCTCCTCCCTTCACGGTGGGTAGGGCTGAGTGGTCCAACCCTCTCATTACTCATTTGTCCTTGTACCCAGCGCCATTGAGAAGCTCTTCAGGAGCACCCATCCCCCATCAGTCTTCTCATTAGCATACCAAAAGACACACCCATCCTTCTCTTCTGTCTGGAGCCCGGGATTAAGGCAAAATACTATGCAAACGATGAACTTCTCACCTCTGTCACTGGGAAGTCAGGACAGGCTTTGGGGCCTTATTCCGGGAACTGGGGACAGTCACCAAAAATGTGTTTATTATTATACCGAACTCTCGCTTAGTTGGCGCTTTCCCTGTGTTACCCCTTTAAGGAAAATGGAGAAAATATTGCATCGGGTGATAGCTGGGATGTATTCAGGGAAACGTATGCCGAGTCCTTGGCTATATGTTCTTCCCAGCTTGCATTTTTTTTAAACTCTTGTAATAACAGTGATGCGTGCTGTGGGGGACTCAAGAGAAGAACTCCCTCCAAATGCAACATCTTGGCAGGCTGAGCAAATGATGTAAGGGGAAACTCTGGAAACTTCCTCGCCTTAAGACTAGCGTGCACACCAGGAGCATAATTGCAGCCTGCCCCGCTCCAACTCCTTTATCTATCTCAGTAAGGAAGCCGGCTCATCCAAACTCCAGAGACCGTTTTGGCATCTCTCGTTCATTACGAGCCCTGCCCCCCGGATTGTTCACAGTCATCCATATCTACAGAAAAGGGAGGGGTTGTGTATAAGTCGGTGCGCATGTCAGCAGGCAGGTCACTGCTTCTGAATTTTTATTCTGTGTTGTGGCTTTCTCCTCTGGCACACTTCTAAGTCTGCTTCTCCTCTGTGTCAGTTTACTGCAGTGAACCTGCGTGAGGTGGAGGAGAAATTTCCCTTGGACCCCTAGAACCTAAACTCCTTATGGAGGGGAAGCACGTTTAGTCACACTGGACTCCAAGCTACACGTGTGTGGGCCTGACATCTCTTCAGGTAGCTTCCATGAGCATGTGAGCAGGAAACACTTAGAAAGTAAGGAATACTCTGCTGTATTAAAAAAAAAAAACAACTCCCGGATATTCTTGAGAGAGGTCGTCGTCGTGGTCCTCCTCCTCCTCCTCCTCCTCCTCCTCCTCCTCCTCCTTCCTCTCTTCCTTCTCCCCCCTCCTCCCTCTCTTCCTCCTCCTCCTCCTCTTCCTCCTCCTTCTCTTCTTCTTCTTCTTCTTCTTCTTCTTCTTCTTCTTCTTCTCCTCCTTTTTCTTCCTCCTTCCTTCCTTTATTATTATTTTTTTTGTACAGTGCTGGAGCTAGAACCCAGAGCTTTGTGTATGGGAGTAAGTGTTCTAGTACTGTATACCCAGGCCGAGGAAGATTGTTAACTACAAGAGTTTGAAAGCTAGAAGCCTAAGTGGACAGAGCCGTTTCTTTTAGAATTTAGTTAGAACATGTATTCATGGGAGACCTTTGTGTCCCATGCTAACCATGAATAATCTATGCTTTAATACGAAACACCCCTGGGGGACATAGCTAGGGAGGAGGAGATCTGGAGCCGTATGCCTCTTCTTTTATGCTCTAGCCATTTTTCTCCTTTCTTTTCTACGTGTGTCCCAGTGAACAAGACGCTACTTTTGAGTTATGCACTTAGGGAATCAAGTTACATAATCTAGATTCCAAGGTACAGCTTTTTGTCTGAAGTGTTTCATTTGCCTAAATAATCAAATTAGATAACCATCAAATCCCTCTTTGTTTTAGGATTTACAAAGTTAGCTATGATTAGCAGAGATCTCTCTCCTTTTTTTTTTTTTTTTAAAAACCTTTATCACTTGTGTGGTAAAACTAATTTTGGTGAGTAACAGAATGAGAACTCACAGAACATCCAAGCAAGGGGAATGGATACAGAGTCTGAGGACCTACCCAGAATAAGTCTTCCTTTCAACCGTGAGTTGAATGGCTGGCAGTGTAGGGAAATGCTGGGTTAATTTTAATATGATTCTCGGTGCCTGGATTTCACCAGACCCAGGCATGGGGTTTTATTAAATATGTCCACTTCAATTCCACCCCAGCTTCAGCAAGTACTGGATTTTTTTTCTTTCAGCTATGTCATATTTTCTTTCTGACAAACATAACAAATGTTAAAGTTTTGTTAGAGAAATAAACAGTGTGCACTGAGAAATGAGCATGTTCTAGATGGTTTATGGATACACATCACCGAAATAGCCTTCTAAAAGCCTTTAAAATAAGCCGACTTGAGGATTCTGGAGTGGGGTTGATGGTGTACACCTTTAATTCTAGCACTGGGAGGCAGAGGCTGGGGAACCTCTGAGTTGGAGGCCAGTCTGGTTCAGGCCAGACAGGAGTACGTGGTAAGATCCTGTCTCTAAAAACACCAACCAATCAACCAACAAACTAACCAAGGAACTAACTAAACAACTAACTAATGAACTAACCAACCAACCAACCAAACAACTAACCAATGAACTAACCAACCATCTAACCAACCAACCAACCAAGGAACTAACCAAACAACTAACCAACGAACTAACCAAACAACTAACCAACCAACTAACCAACCAACCAACAAACCAGCCAACTAACCAATGAACTAACCAACCAACCAACCAACCAACATATAAAAGCTAGAGCTGAGGAGATGACTCAGAAGTTCATGACTTCCCAGGCAAGTGTGAGGTATGAGGATTGGCATTTGGATCCCCAGAAATGCAAGTAAATGTCTAGTGATATGATAATGGGTCTGCCTGATGTTCCAGCCTAGAGAGAGCATCCACTGAGAAAACTGGCAAGTGAGGCTAGGTGTATTGGTGAGCTCAGTGTTTGACTGAGTGCCCTTGACTGAGGCAAGAACAAGAAATGATGACTTTGGACAACTTCAAGCCTTTGTAATGCACACACACTTGTGTGCATGCAACCACACACATATGCACCCATACCCACGTGGATGCACATAATGTGCACAAAAAGCCCTCAATGCATACAACACACACACACACACACACACACACACACACACACACACACACACACACACACCCGGAGCAAGCAAATTACGTGTAGAGCAAACCTCATTCTTCATGGCAAAAGCGTGAATGCTTTCCTCTAAGATCAGGGCTAAGACAAGAGTGTCTGTTTTTGCCACTTCTGTTCCACAGTGTAGAGGAGATTCTAATCATGGCAGTTAGAAAGATGAAGCAAAATACACTCAGGCTATAAGAGAAGGAGAAAAATGGTCTCAGTATGCATCTACCAGTCTGGCCCCGGCCTAGTCCCTGTCTCAAGGGGGTTAAGACGGAAGACAATAGCACAGATGATGTGAGATGAAGATGCTGGCCTGGTGGGGCGTCACTGCTTGTAATCCCAGTGGTGGGTAAGCAAAGAAGAGGTCTCCGCGGTGTGCTTTCCAGCCAGGATCGACTAACCGGTGAACTCCAGGCACATGAGAAACCTTGTGGAGGAGGTTGGCAGCCCTTCTGAGGATGATACCCAAGCTTGTGTTCTGGTCTCCACAGAGTCCCATACCCATGTTCACGTGCACTCCCCACCTTTAGCAGGCAAGGCACATATGCACGAACATCCATAGGAAGAAGGAAGAACTCGTCTCCATCCTATCTGTGATAATTGAATGTTGGAGAGACCTCAACACGAAACTTATAAACCATGCTGCAACAGTATAACGGGATGCTCGGCAATTTTACATTGTGATGGATAATTGGTGATGCTGCTTAATATGGGATAAATAGGAGATAAGATGATTCTGACTTTACAAATGAACATTCGTGTAGGGAGAAGACTGAAGGCACACGCATGAATGATATTAACACTCCTCATCCCAAGGGGTTGACACAGTAGATGACTTTAATTTCCTCCTTCTTGCCTTACAGTGCATTCTCAATTTTCTGGGATAACTGGTTATTAACTAAGATGATAACTTCATTTTCACATATTTTATTTTGATTGTTATTAGTCTCAGGACAGTGACATCTTCCATGTTTCAAAACACACATATAAGCATGCATGCTATACATCTCTGTATCTACTGTGTAAGTAGCTATATTCTCTCTCATGAGCTGAGTCTCAACACATAGGCACATATATCGTAAAACTACATATTGAATAAATAATAGCCCCCCATTTTGAGATGGGGGTCCTGCTTTGTAGCCAATGCTGGCCTTGAACTCTTACCTTAATGCTCCAGAATTTTGGGATAAACAAGGATGTTCCAATGTACTCTGCTTTATCCTCTATTGCGATGTAAATCCTGAAATAGTTTATTATTCACTAATAAAATTAGTGGGGCTGGGGAGTTGTTGGCTCAGTGGGTAAGGTCTTACTGCACAAACATGAGGGCCTGAATTTGATTCCCCAAGATCCAAAATAAAAAGTTGGGTGCACACACATGTGCCTGTAACCCTAGTTCTGGGAGGCAAACATTCTGGGGGTTTACTGATGAGCCAGCCTAGCCTAAACAGTGAGGTCCAGATTCTGCTAGAGGCCTTGTCTCAAAAAGACAAACAGATAAAGAAGTGTTGACTGAAAAAGGTATCTTGAGGTTAGCCTTTGGTCTCTAGACATCCATGCATAAGGGAGCACACCCCCATATACATACAACTATATAACACCCAGATAGGCACACGGACACACACAGACATATAGACACAGATCATATAAACGCACACAAATACACAGACATGGATCACACACACACACACACACACACACACAGACATATAGACACAGATCATATAAATGCAAACAAATACACAGACATGGATCACACACACACACACACACAGACATATAGACACAGTTCATATAAACGCACACACATACACAAATACACAGACATGGATTATATACACACGCATGCACACAGACAGACATATAGACGCAGATCACACACACACACACACACACACACACAAATACACAAACACCAATACACACATATGAATACACACAGCTCTCTCTCTCTCTCTCTCTCTCTCTCTCTCTCTCTCTCACACACACACACACACACACACACACACACACACACACACACACACACAGATGTATTTAGTTCTTAGCTTCAGAAGTTGGTATTATAAGCAGCACCGCTCTGGCCAAGCTCCCCTTAACCATATCATCTCAAGGCAGATGGCACTGCCGAGGCAGGAACTTGAGCGGGAAGGATGCTCTGAGGAGGCAGGCAGAACCAGGCTGAGAGCAGTCTCAGGACCTCTCAGTACGTCTCACCTCTTAAAGACCCACATCCTCTTACATTACCATGCTGAGGACCAGGCTCCCGACACATACTCCTTTTGGAGAACACACTTGTGTCCTCTCCAAGTCTTCCTTAGCAAGACTCTGGGATGAGAGCACTGTGTCCTTGTTAGTGTAGAGTTTTCCTGGAGTCATTTTTGAAACCTACAAGGTTTCCCACTGCTCTCCTCCCTAGACTTCAGGTTTTTAGATCTTTCAGCTGCAAACAATGGTGTCAAGTGAACCTGGCTGGAAAGCAGGAAAAATGGCCCCTGGCCGCTGCTGGCCTTCTGTTTTTTCACTAACCTTTTTAGGAAACCTTTTTTGGCAGAGTGACTGTTGATCATCGCTGTCAGGGTGTTAAGAGGCACAAGGAGAATTACCTCTTTGCTAATTGCAAAGGTTAAAACCCAAAGCAAAACCACGCCTATCTAGCCTGCCTTTTAAATTAATAAATTGCCAAAAAAACCACTTAGTCGGGAGGCCTTGGAGGTCCTCACAGACTGCTCTGTGATCGTCTCAGGATAGAGGTGCGATGATTTCCAGATAAACTGTGTGGCAGTGTCTAGGTTTGTCTGTGGCGCTAGGAAAACATCGTACTGTTTTGGAAGTCTTGAAACACAGGCATGGGTGCGACTCACCACGTCCTGGGGAAGAAGCATTTGCACTGTTTCTGAGGAGCTGGTGGGTAGAGGATCCTCCTCCAGGCGCCTTGCATGAAGGTAAGGCTTGCGATTTTAATTTCGAAGTGCATTGCCATTCAATATGCAGGCACACAAGCTGTCCATGCAAATCACACGACCTGAGGACTGCACTCTAGGGCATGTCCTTCCTGTCTGGTGGGGTGATCTGGAAGGGGACTCAAAACGGGCTGTCTGTAGGACCTTATTAGCATGTGCTAGAGAAAGGGCTGATTATGCAGGTTTTTAGGGATCCAAGCCAGCTCCAGATTGGAGCATTCTGCGTACTAGAATGTCAGAGTTTGTGTCCTGTTCCTGCTTAAATTGCACATGGAGCTGGATAAAGGATTCAAGAAGCAGGTTGTTGTTGGTGGCCCTCATGGTCCGGGCTACACCAGCCCTAGGCTGTGCTGAGATCTAAGCGGACATTTTCTTCTCCCGGCTCTGGCGAAAGGCTCTATGGGATATCAGGGAGTTCAAGGACATCCTGGTACAGCATCACTGGGTGGAGGGGGTTATAGCCAGAGGTTTCAAGGGGAGATGCTGGGTGTGAGAAAGATGTTGATCCTTTCCACGGTGCCAAGTGGCTTCACCCAGGCCTGGGTGAGAATGTGACCTAGTTACTGTGTCTCTCTCTCGGCACGCTGGCAGGGTGACCAGACTTTGCTTCCTTTCTCCTGCTCACAGCGAGAATTCTGCCGGGCCTCTTGGAGGCTGGAGGGCCAGTTTTAGTAACTTGCCCTTTCCTGTTGGCGATGGTCCATTTCTTTTGGGTGAGTGCTAATGGCCATGGGCTTGGAAGTTTTATTTATAAAGAGATGCTCTCTCTTTTGACTCCATGTCCTTGTCACATAGCATCTTATGGAACTGCTCCCGTTGTTTTTGGGGGTGGGGGAAGAGGACAGCACAAAGTGGCATCAAAACCTATGGCTTTGATAGTCACCTATGCATGGTCTTTGGAGTTTTTCTTTCTTTCCTTTTGATGTCTTCCATCTACGTTTAGGTCAAAGGGCAGAGCAAGCGCATCACACACACTTGTAGTAGACGCTCTCCTTGATCGTCAGCTAGCAGTCGATGTCTCAGAGGGCATAGCGCCGTGTATAGGTGAGGTGGCCCTGGGGGGTGATTTCATTCAGGGTCATGTGCCTGTGACCAGTGGGTGGTGAATCAATGATGTGACTACTGTTGTGACTTTCTATGAAGCACCAGCACCCCATGGTGTATTCATGTCCAAGGCAATGAGGAATTCTCACAGTCCACCTGATGGTGCTTTGCCCAAAGTATCTGATAGTCCCTGAAGCAGCTCAGTCTCTCTCTTGTTCAGAGTGGGTGAGATGTCTTTCACAAGTGTTACTCTACAGCTGGAAGAGACCCACGTGTGCGTGTGCGTGTGCGTCTTGGCGTGCGTGCGTGTGTCTTGCGTGTGTGTGTGTGTGTGTTCCACTATCTCTGTACACACATCTCTCTCTCTCTCTCTCTCTCTCTCTCTCTCTCTCTCTCTCTCTCCTCCCTCCCTCAACTGGGGATTGAACATATGTCCTCATATGTGTTAGATAAGTATTTAACCACTGAGCTGTATTACCTGTGGTGGTTTGAATGAAAATGGCCCCCATAGACTCAGACAATGGCCCCATTAGGAGGTGTGGCCTCGTTGGAAGAGGTGTGTCACTGGGCATGGGCTTTGAAGTTTCAGATGTTTCGATTCAGGTCCAGTGTTACTGTCTCTTCCTGCTGCCTCTGGATCCAGACGTAGAACCCTCAACGACTTCTCCAGCACCGTGTCTGCCTGTGAGCCACCGTGCTTCCCGCCATGATGACAGTGCACTTAAAACCTTTGGACTGTAAGCCAGCTTTTAATTAAAAGTTGTCCTTTATAAGACTTGCCCTAGTCAGAGTGTGTCTGCACAGCCAATCCTAAGGCATCCCTAACCCGGTTTCTACTTTAAGTTAAGAGATAAAGTGTGAGTGTGTGAGTATCTGTGTGGGGGTGTGTACCTGTGAATGTAGGTGGCTATCGAGGTGAGTGCGGGGCGGATGGGGGTGTTGGATCTTCCAGAGCTGGAGCTCTGATTTCAGAGGCGGCTCTGAGTTTCTGGACATAGGTGCTAGAAATGGAACACAGGTCTTCTAATAAGAACAGTGTTTACTCTTCCTACTGAGCCTTTTGAGATGAAGTCCCAGTATGCTGATTAGGGTGGACTTGAACTTATCCTGTAGCCCAGGCTAGCCTTGGACTTTACATCTTCCAGACTCAGCCTCCCTAGTCTCTGGGAATGAGCCTTCACCACCAGACCTGATAGGGAAGCCCAGGGGTGCTGAGGGCCCTGCCTAAGGCCACACATGGAGGGGCCCATCCTGGTCCAGCCATCTCAACGAAGCAGTTGGAACGGTTTTAGGTTCCCTATAGGTTAATGCAGATGGTGGAACATAGTTTGGTCTTTGAGAATCAGATGAATGGGAGCCTATATCTTCCCAGGAAAATTACTGGGAATTTGACTCTGAGGCCAGCCTGGGAATGAGTGGACATCAGTGAAGGATTGACTAATATTCCGATAGCCCAACATTGAGGAGGTATGGATGCGAGGGTTATGCATGATGTGTGTGTGTGTGTGTGTGTGTGTGTGTGTGTGTGTGTGAGAGAGAGAGAGAGAGAGAGAGACAGAGACAGAGAGAGAGAGAGAGAGAGAGAGACACACACACACACACACAGAGAGAGAGAGAGAGAGAGAGAGAGAGAGAGAGAGAGAGAGAGAGAGAGAGAGAGAGATAGATTATACTAGGCTCAGCATTTGTTGATTCTAGACCTTCATACTGAGGTATAAATATTTCCTGCCAAGATTAAGGACAAGTTTTTCTCTGGGAGGGCAAACATTTATATACATCTTTGGCCATTGGGGCTGTAGGGGAAGGCTCAGACTTCTTATAGACAGGTTTTTGGTTGTTTGGTTGGTTAGTTTCTTTCTTTTTCTTTTTCTTTTTTTTGGAGGGGGGGGCTTGGATTCTTGTTATTGTCAATGTAAAATTAAGTATTTTAACTTTAAGCTGGATGGGGCTCTGGGGATAAGCTACAGGTGTTCTTTTTCCTAATTGAGCAGGACCAGGCTTTAGAAATGAACACTTGGGAGTGCTGTCTTAGGGACGTCCTAAAGGACTTTTAATGTTGTTGGTATCACATACAGAGAAAATGCCCCCAAGCAGTCAACTTTAGAAGTTCATCTTGCTCAGGGTTTCCATAGCAAGGCGATTTCGTCCCTGCTGGACCACAGGGGTGCCTCCGCATTCTTAATTCTTCTGCCAATTTTCCAGATGCCGTTGGAAATATATCCTGACCTTTTTTTTTTCTTTCATTCCATTTTGAGTACTGAATACTTTCCTGTCGCTCCTTAAACTGGCATGAATAAAATATGCCTCTTTGGGGTGATGGTTTTCAAATGTTTCTTAAAGAAAAACAAAGCACTCTGGTTGGCTGAACCCAGGAGGCCTGTTTGAAAGTCCCTGTAATTTCTGACGGTGTCTTTGAGAGGAGTGATCTCCCCTTCACACAGTGTGCAGTAACCCCGGAAGCAAATAAATGTAGGTGACTGAAGCAGGCTTCTTCTAGCTTGAGAATAACACTCCCCCTCCCCTAGAACAGTCTGTGATATCTACATGAAATGTCTGGGCTGGAGAGTGCCCACAGTGTAAGTTAAAATGGGGAGATGATTTGGAAATAGCACCAGTAGTGGTTATAAAATAGCCAGTCCATGCATTCATTGAGTAAATCTTCTGCTCTTATATTACAGTATAATGTGTAGATCATAAAAATTTATCATCTTAGCCATCTCATGTCTGCTTCAGAAGTCTCCAGTCCCATCACGTTGTGTAACCACTACCACCATCCACTCTCTTGAACTTTGTCATCTTCCCAGAGACTCTGTCTCATTAAATAGAAAGTCCCCATCTCCCCTTCCCATCAGCCCCTGGAACCCACCATACTCTCTGTTTCTGTGAGTCCAACAGTTTAGGGGTCCCAGGAAAGTGGAGTCTAGAGATTTTGTTCATTTGTGACTGTCTCAATTTCACTTGGATGACAATATCATCATAGTCATTGTCGTCGTCGTCTTCTTCTTCTTCTTCTTCTTCTTCTTCTTCTTCTTCTTCTTCTTCTTCTTCTTCTTCTTCTTCTTCTTCTTCTTCTTCTTCTTCTTCTTCTTCTTCTTCTTCTTCTTCTTCTCCTTCTCCTTTTCCTCCTCCTCCTCCTCCACCTCTTCTTCTTCCTCCTCCTCTTCTTCCTCCTCTTCCCCTTTTCTCCTTCCTCCTCCTCCCCTTCCTCTCTTCTCCTTCCTCCTCTTCTTCCTCCCCTTTTCCCCTCCTCTTGGTTTTGTTTTTGTGAGACAGGGTTTTTCTGTGGAGCTCTGGTTGTCCTGGGACTCGATCTATAGACCAGGGTGGCCTTGAAATCAGAGATCGTCTGCCTCTCCCTCCTAAGCAATGGGATTTAAGGAATGCACCAATAGGCCTGACTCACTTGGAATTCTAACAGCTTGTGGTAGACTTTTCTTCGTGTGTGTGTGTGTGTGTGTGTGTGTGTGTGTGTGTCTGTGTTGCACATGCACGTGCATGTGTGCGCTGTATTACTTCAGATGGGAATTTTGTATTCTTAACCCACGTTCCCTCAACTCTTTCCCCATTCCTGGCATCCACCATTTTCCTCTCTACTTGAGTGTGATGAATTTTTAGGAGAATTTCCTTTTTGAGGAATACATTTTCAGTTAGCTCTTTCTCTGCGTAATTCATTATGCCAGGCTTTTTGAAAAAAGACAAAACTTATTTTGCTCAGCGGATTTCCAGTGTTAGTAGAAAAAATGCTCATAAACCTAAGTAAGTCTAATAAGACTTGGAAACTGAGCACAGGAGAGAGGTGAAGTGAAATTAAAATGGCAATCATTTTTATAGATGTTCTTTTTATATATTTTTATGACCTTAGTGAGACTGGCTAAGAGATCGTAGTTTTGTTTTAGTTTTGGGGCCCAATTGGGACCCAGTGGCCAGCTCTTGAGAAGGCTCTTTTGTTTGTTTAGTTTGTTTTGTTTTGTTTTGTTTTTGAGACAGGGTCTCTTTCTGTAGCAGGAAGTCTGTAGATCAGGCCAGCCTTGAACTCATAAAGATCTGCCTGCCTCTGCCTCCCAAGTGCTGGGATTAAAGGCCTGTACCGTGGCTGCCACCGGCTGAGATGACTCCTCTTCACCTTCTGTAAGTAAAGGTCAACACTGCAAGGTGGGAAGTGAGACTCTCATGATGTCTGGGCTGATGAGGGAGACTTGGTAGAGGACTGAGTCATGTGGTATTTAGCTTTGAGGAGAGGGTAATGGTTAGGGCAGATACTGCAGGCCCAAATACCTCGATGGGGACGGTAGGATGTACAGACCCAGTGGAGGTTAGCGGCAGAACTGAACATTTTACACTCTGCACTTAACTTCTTAGGTGAAACATGTATGGTTTCCCCTTACAATAAATGGTTCTCAATTCTCCAGGCGTCATCTGCATGCCATGCTGATGTATTTACACCATTATGTTAAGTTAGGACAGATCCTCCAGGCAAGGGGCTCTTAAGATTGTTCCCAGCCACAAGTCCCAGGTGAGAACTGTGCTACTGACCCGCTGGCTGTAAATCCAGGGTTCTCTTCCGTTTCTCCTCCGTCAGAGCGTTTGCTGTGGTGATTCACAAAGCTCAGGGAGATACTCTGCTTTTTACTGGTTTCTTAGAAAACACACATCTAGAACCGTCAAATAGGAGAGATACACGGGGTGAGGTGAAGTGTAGGGTGCAGACGTCTTCCATGTTCTCTCTGGCCTTGTTACCCTCCAGGTGCACATAGTTGTGGTTCCATGACTAGAGTGTAACCCCCAAACCCTCTTTCTTGCTGTGCTATCTTTGTCTTCTGCCTCCCTCCTGGAGAGTTAAACCTCTGAGAACTGTTGCCTGCGTTTCTCTATTATGTGCCCATTAAGTGCTTGCGAACCCAAAAGGCCACCAAGGAGCTGATTCTGATGCAGCCACACTGGGGTCTTTTTTATTCAAGCTCGAACTTGGCCCACCACCTTTGATCCTGCGGAAGATAAAGCTCAAGGCCCAGTTTCCAGCAAGCGTTTATAGAAGTGAGCAAACAAGCAAGGGGATGTCTAGCCTGGCATACAACCAACTGGGGGGGCTATTATGGAATCTTGTTTTCCTTTAAAGCAGGTGGTTGGTGCAGGGAGCCAAACCATAAACTTAACTTCTGCTTTCTTCCTGGTTGGTGCTTGTTAGTGACACGGAGGTGCAGGCTTGTTAGGGAATAACCTGGAAACTAGGGTTAGGGGCAGGCTTCTTGGCTAACTCAAGATCAACCTTAGGTCAGGTTCTCTAAGATGGAGTTGGTCTAGTCTCTGAGCTGCCCCTCTGGGTAGTGCTCTTGAGGGTTTAACCTTCCATTCTCAATGATAGCTTGGCCAAATACCGACTCCTGCAACCACCATACCCAGAGGGTCTCCAAATTAACCTTTTTGTATGTTGTGGGTGGGGCCACCCTCCATAGGAATATTTTTTTTTCTTCTAGGCCCCCATGGAGACCATCTTTGATCTCTTTTCTAGTTTCATCTTATTTATGCGTCCTGTCTGGGGCTTAGCGGAACTTGCCCTTGAAATGGCTTAAACAAGCACTTAGAATTTAGTCTGAGGTAAGATCAACAACGGGTCGATTGTTCTTTTCCTAGCCAGCTGGTAGGGCTTTCTGTCCAAACAGCTGCAGCTCCCTAGGTCAGGTCACATGATCCCTGCTGTCCTGGCCACAGGCAGGTCCCAGCCTGGTGTACCTGAGCATCCACGTGCTATTCCTGTCATTTGAGTTTTGACTTTAACCCTGTCCTTTAGAATTGTGTCTCTGACCCAGGAAGGAGATGATTTTTTTTTCTCTCCGCCATCTCCATGTTTGGCCTGCAGCTGTGTTTGTATGATTTCACAATTTTTCCCTCATCTCAACTGCGCCTCACCATCGGACCCAGCTCATCTGCAGCCATCGGTAATCTCCGTTTAAATTAATCTTCCAAAGAAGCACATTACGTTGATTGCTCCGCAGGCCCAGTTTCGGTGTCCGTACCTTTCAGCTGCTTATAGAAGTGGTGAGAATGAGAACTTCGTATATGAGTTTTGATAACCAGTGAAACTTATTTTTGGATCGTGTCTTAATGGCTTGTTTCCGTCATGTGTCTGTTTTCAACATAAAAACTGAAAACGAGGGGGGTGGGTTTTTACCGTACTGTGTGCACCCGTGCCTCTCAGGCATCCTAGGCTAGCCACGGCCTTGACTCTGCTTGGGTGTCCTAAGGTATCCATGACGAACCGCCAGCATTGCTTCTTCTAGCCCTGACTTCTCTTTGCAGTTAAAACAATTTATTTCTGATTTAATGTAAGCAAAGGCCCTGTGGCCGCCGTGCCCTAGCTACCTAGAGTAGAATTTAACCTAATGCATTGTAAACATTTGCCTGCCAGTCAGTCTGACCGGTGCTATGCCCTCCTTCAGGACAGGGAGAGTGCTCCTCAGTGGGCTTTCCTGAGTGAGCAGATTCCCTTTTCAGTCTGTGGAAAAGTTGACACAGGAAGTTGAGTGTTGTTTAGAGGCAAAGTCAAAGAAAAGTGTTGGCCAAGAGCTTTGTTTTGTGTGGCCTGAACTCTGCCTAGAAGTTTTTTTTTTAAACCAGTGTATGGCGAGCTTAATTCTGAAGAGGAAATTTAGATGCCCTCCTTTGCTAAGAATGTTTTAAGACCCGAAATGTGCTAGAACCAAGGCTGTGGTCTTTCTTCTCATCTTCTGTTTCTTACCCATCCCTAAGTAATGCCTTGAAGCCCTCACAGCCTTCCAGTGGGCAGGCGAATATCTTGATCATAACTTAAGCATGGTAAAGGATATCATTTTTTTATTGTAAATATGCTTATTGTAAATATTGGCATCTTCAAATGAAACACTATCATCATTGTTTTAACTAACCAGTTAAATGGAATCTAAGTGCCATAGACATTCAATACCTGTCATTATATGTTTAGAAAGTACTAGAAATAGGCTTTTTAAAAAAAATCATAGTAAATATCCTCCTTTCAGTTAATATTTTATTCCTATGGAATTTTATCCTGGGATACCATAAGCATCCCTGCAAAAATATGTACATAATGTTTAAATTAGATTTTCTGTGGCAGTAAGGGTCTAAATGTATATTGTAAAATCTATGTATACAGTTACCCCAGGCTAAGCTAATAATTGTTATTACACATTTTAATGCAAGTGCACAATCTGTGAGTACTGTAAAAGCAGAATGCAGAAGTATGTTCCGGATAAAGAGATGGAGCCTTTCCTACTCATCCTCCCCAGTCATGTCCATGATAGCAAATATTTATCACGTTGAGGGTCAGCGAAACTGTCTAAGTAAATATGTAAGTGGAGCTGAAGCGATGCTATGCCAGGCCCTTCCTTGACAGGGTCTCACTATGTAGCCCAGGCTAGTCTGAATTGTGTAGCCCGGTTGGCCTCAAACTTGCAGTTACCACCCCCAGCTCTTTGATCTCTTTCTAAGTTGAGCACCAGGCTATTTAGTTTGCTTTCAGCCCGGCTGTGTGCTAGCCTCCTCCTTTCCAGCTGTTGTGCTAGCCTCCTCCTTTCCAGCTGTTGTGCTAGCCTCCTTTCCAGCTGTTGTGTTAGCCTCCTCCTTTCCAGCTGTTGTGTTAGCCTCCTCCTTTCCAGCAGTGTGTTTTTGGGTTCAGGAGCTTATGCTGCTGTGAAGTATGATGGAACCCACATAAGGGTGCAGCAGGTGTTAAACCCCGCTGTGTCTCCTAGAGGCTTATAGCATAAGGCAGTGAGAAGTAGTCCCCAGATATATAGGAGGTTACAGGACGAGAGGCATTGTGGACTGGCATTTCCTCAAGGACAGGATCGTATTGTGGCTTAGTTCCATTAGGGATTGCCTCTGGGACTGTGCACAGTGGTACAAAGACTTCCATGCTTAGCAACTTTTTTTTCTTTTAAATAGTCAAGATCTTGTTTTTCTGTTTAGTCTAGCCTTGAACTTGCTTGGTAGCTCAGCCTAATATCTAAGTCATGACCCCCCTGCCTCAGTCACCCAAGAGCTGGACGTGCCGCCATTTTTATCTAGCAATCCTTAAATGTAATTTAGACTAAGCCACCCTCGACTTTTGAAGGTTGTGGATTCATTTCCTCACTCAAATTTACTGTAACTTGGAGATAGTCCTGGATGGTGTCCCTCCTAGTCATTTGGAAAACAAAAACAAAAACAAAAACAGTTTTCAGCTGATGACCACCAAGGCAAAGCCAACTTCTGCTTTCAGTTTATTCTATAAGGAAGTGTCTCCCTCCCAGTTTATGCAATTCCATGATTTTGTGCTTTCTGGTGGTATTTTACAAATTAGTTATTATTTTTTTTATCCATCCATTCACTCGTTTATTTAGTGCCTGTGTTTGCCAGCAAGCATGCCACGGCGGGCAGGTGGAGGTCAAAGGTCAACTCATGGGAGCCAGTTCTCTCCTTCCACTGTGTAGGTTCCGGATAGCAGGCGGTTGCACACAGAGCAGGGCGCTTTTGCCCACGGAGTCGTGTCTCCAGCCCTCTAGTACACAGGGAGCACCGCCCTTGGCTTGCTATAACAACTTATTACTTTTCAACCTCATCGTAGTCTGAAGGCGTTGGCCATTCAGTAGCAACCGTTCTTGGAGATTTGAATTTGGGTCTTTGTTTTTCAGACTGGTGAGGCTTGGCAATGTCCCCTGTCAGAGCGTGGGATGGAGTGAGTGGTCCCCAGCTCCTAGACATCCGCCATCATGGGAGAGAGAGAGCATTGATGTTGCAGTTTCTGTGCTGTTGCCCTTGGATGGTCCGGCGAGCACGTTCAGGGCACTTCCCATTTAGACCGATTTCAAGTCAGAATGGGCGCATCAGGACACGGCCTCATCATGGGCTGTGGGGTATCTGCAGTGTTGGGGTGCTACTGCCACTCCCGGAGTTCCTGTGGAGGCTATGAGGCACCTTATGGAGAGAAGTCATGTATTACAATGAAAGCTTCATTTGGGCACAAATTTTGACACCACCGGCTCTGAGTTCAACAAGGGAGCAGAACTCAGTTTACAGAAAAGAAGGCATCTTTAAATGCAGGCACACAGAAAACAGGGCTGTCTACGGATCAGTCAGTGTGGCCGGAGGCTTATCGGAGCCTGGCGCCGTGTTCCTCTAGAGGCCATGGCTCTGTAAGACAGCTACAGCAGTTAATGAGACTCAAGTTTACATAATTCCTACGTTGATGTTAGAGATTCGGGAGCTTGAAGACTAATTTCAGAATACTATCTAGGTAGAAGGAATCACTCTCACAATATGCAGGCAGCAGGGACTGTTTAACTTTCTCGAGGTGGGTACTCGGCAAGCCATCTCCTAGGAGTGACATCTCCCCATGTCTTTGAAGGGCGTTCTGAAGAGTCATGTTCTAAGGCCGAGAAGTGCCTTTGCCATCTGTTGCCTTCAGTGTTTGATTTTCCTCCGGTGTTTGGGATTGAACCCAGGTCCTCGCAAGAATGAGAAGCACGTGCTCTACCACTGAGCCGCACTCCCCTGCTTCCCCCTTCAGCGCTTAGATCTCACTGGGCACTTTGAGTCCGGGCAGTACAGTGAGGAGCTGAAGAAAGAGGACAGCGTGCGAGCGACTCTCCTCTTGTCTCACTGAAGTTCCAGTTGCAGGGAGATAAAAGGGCTCAGGAAAGAAAAAGGCTGCACTTGGAAGCCGTACTGGTCTCCTACTTCATATTCAAACCCAGCCTTCTTTTATTGTTTGAAGTCACATGGCCTTCCCCTCTTGCTTTTTATATATATTTTTTGACATTTGTATTGTGCATGAGGTGAGGTCAGAGACAACTTTTGAGTCAGTTCCTGCCTTCCATCATGTGAGTCCTAGGGCTTGAACTTGGGTCATAAGGCTTGGCAGAAAGAGTCTTCACCCTCTAAGCCATCTTCCCAGCCTTGGACTTTTTTGCTAATAGCATCTAGCCTCACAACGGTGACTCTCTCTAAATAGCACATGGAGCGCACTTGCCGTGTTTTAGAGACATTTATATTTGGAGAAACATAGTGGGTTTGGAATTGTGACTTATCCTCCATGATGTCTTTGTGACTTTGTACTCTGATGAGTGGGGACTCACCTCCCTCCTCAAGGGCACAACATAGGCACCCAGAAGAAGTCCTGTCTGTCTGTCTGTCTGTCCGTCTCTACCTGCTGAGACACCACCCTAGGTTGGGAATAATTTTCCAATCTCTCTTTCTACTCCTCATATTAATTTTTGCTTTGTTTTTGCATGATTGAGATAGGGTTCTCGCCCTGTAGCCTCAGCTTCCTGAAACTTGCCAGGTAGCCCAGGTTGTCCACATACCACTGCCTCTGCCTCCTGAGTGCTGGGATTATAGGCGCCCCACATCATTTTGTCCAGCTCTAGGCTGTTTTATAAGCTCAAATCAAATCACAATCCAAGTCAGACTCTCCTCCTCTCAGAAAGACAACGATTCTCTTTCCTTTTCACTCGTGTTGTCTGCAGTTGCGGCTGTTTCATCCATCTGAGCCCTCCTTTGTGCATGTACTGGGTCCCAGGGTCGGGAAGCCCAGGGTCTCCTTCCCTGGGGATTTGAGGATCCAGCAGCTCAGAGGTGCTGAGGTGGGAGATTCCATAGAGCCACTTCAGAAGGGGCTGTTTGCTCAGGAGTCTGAGGAGGACTCACCAAGGAGGTGCACTGGGCACAGAGGTTGAGTGATGGGAAGGAGTTTATCAGCTAAATAAGGGACAGAGAATCTCAGGCATGTGTCACAGCTTTGGACAGAAGCCAGAGGGTGAAGGGTGTGTGTTGTTGAGGTCTAGTTAGAGGAGAGTGATGAGAGAGGACATAGACTTTTTATGCCATCTTCCTTCCTTCCTTCCTTCTTTTTTTAGATTTATTTATTTTACATGATGAATGTTTTACCTGCATGTATGTATGTATGTATGTATGTATGTATGTATGTATGTATGTACACCACTTGCATGCCTAGTGCTGGCTGAAGTCAGAAGAGGACATTGGATTCCCTGGAACTGGAGTTATAGAAGGTTATGAGCTGCCATGTAGGTGCTGGGGATCAAACCCAGGGCCTCTGTGACAGCAAAGAGGGTTCTTAACCAGTGAGCCACCCCACCAGCCTTTATTTTTATGCCATAGTTAGTAGCTTGTATTTGATCCCGTGGCAGCAGCGAAACTCTAAGAGATACTCGATCAGCCTGTGTGTGTGTGTGTGTGTGTGTGTGTGTGTGTGTGTGTGTGTGTGTGTGTGTGTGTGTGTGTGTGTGTGTGTGTGGTGTGTGTGTGTGTATGTGTGTGTGTGTGTGTGTGTGTGTGTGTGTGAGAGAGAGAGAGAGAGAGAGAGAGAGAGAGAGAGAGAGAGAAACAGTTGGAAGAGATGAGTGCCCAAGCAGGGGAGCAGAACCCTTAAGAGATGATCAACTCTCTTCCTTTGCCATTTTGGATTTGGGAATGTTGATTCTAGAGAGGAAGGGTAAGGAGATTCATGCTTGGACATGGAATGGAAGGTAGAGTCTTCTATTGACAGTGAACAGAGGAAGGTGCTGGGTCCCGACGGTGATGGTGAAGCAATTTCTGTTGCTCTGTTTGCTGGCAGAGGAGATGCATGGGGCAAAGGAAAGGAAAAGCTCTCTTTGAAGGAAAGGGCCCAGTGACATCGCCTGAGGATGGAGGTGGCCAAGTGAAGGTGTTGGCAGTGTTGGACTGCAGGCTGGTGTTTAAAGGTGTCCTATGGAAAGCTGTCACTTGCTTGTCCTCCTTTGTCCCTATGGATTCTGTACTGAGCAGTTATCCTGAGGGCTGAGACCATGGTTCAGGCCGCAGTGGACTCAGTTTGGCCCTTCACCAGCCTGGGATCTCCGATGAGTCCCCAGTCTGTGTCTGTGTGTCCTTCTTGTATCACAGTGGTGAGAGGTCCTGCTTAGTGAGGATTTGAGGAGACGTGGCACTGGTTCCTGGGGTACGGCACTAAAAATGTGACAAATGAATTACAGCAGCCGAACTTATGCAAAGACAGGTTGGTCCATAATTCAGAGTTGGTTTTCTTAAGAGGTTTATTTTCCATTTGTGAGAGAGGATAACACACAGTTCCTGCAGAGAGTGGGGTAGAAACTTCCCGGTCAGCACACTTGAAACGTTCCATTTGCAAATGGTTCGCATGTTTGAAAGTGGTCACCCATGGTCAGTGATAATTTGTGGTGTAATAAACGATGCTGTATAATGCTTTCCACTTTTAAGGCCTTTCTTTAGCTTTCAGTTCCTCCCCCTCATAGACATCATGGGGGCTGATACAGCCGAGACTCATCTGTATCAGAGATGAGATGCCTGGCTTCCCAGTCCTTGGCAATGGTTGACTGGAGCCAACTGAAAAAGCCCTTTTGCTTTTGAAAAAAAAAAAAGGATATCAAAGAGATTTAAAAAAAAAATAGACATTGAAAAATAAAAAGTCTAGCTGAAGAAATAGCTCAGTGGTTAAGAACACTGGTTGCTTTTCCAGAGGTCCAGAGTTCAATTCCCAGCACCCACATGGTGGCTCCCAACCATCTGTAACCATAGTCCCATGGGATCTAATGCCTTCGAGTGTATATTCAGACAAAACACAGATACATAACATAAATGAATAAATCTTAAAATTAA